>NW_016162118.1:0-21676 GCF_001687245.7 Rhagoletis zephyria | reverse complement strand
CTATGATTTTATGTAGTTTATGGACTAAAATGTAATATTTATTTTTATTTTGTTATTACTGAATATGTACTTACGCACTTAAATGAAATGTGCACTTTTGAAAAAATACATGCACATTTTTGTTTGAACGATGTAATATCAATATCTTTTATTCAAATAAGAAATAGTGACTATTCAATTAATTAAAACATTAAAAAGTTCTAAAATAGGCTTCCCCTCCATTAAGTGGACACCTCTCTTGGGCGGACAAAAAATGACTGACGGTGAGTGTCCGCCCAAGGGAGGTTTCACTGTACACATGTATTGGGCCAAATTTAGTTAATAATGCAGTTATGCTAAACTCATCAAGATCTTTCAAATGGCTTTATCAGATTTTGGATATCTCCTTTGGATTTCGAGATATTTGGTATAATTTTATCGTTTATGCAAGGTCACAAGCGTTTTAGTCGACATTTTTTCATACAAATTCAGTGTTTATAAGTCTCAACAAAAAATATTTGTATGTAAGAGACCAGCTAACATATACGACTAAATTTGATCTTGTTCGGTAAAAATATGTCGTATTTATTATTGAACGAGCATTGACTTTCCCAAAAAAGCAACTTAAACAAAAAGGACCTACAAAGTTGTGTTCTATTTTTAACCGACTTCAAAAAAAGGAGGAGGATATCAATTCGTCGGAATGTTTTATTTTATTTTATTTTTTTTATGTATGTTACCGTATAACTTTGAACCCCGTCAACCGATTTCGATAATTCTTTTTATTTTATCGGAAAGGTGGTACCTAAAACGCGGTCCCATACCGATTTAGATTTGATCATGGAATCATGAAGAAATTAACGGTAGTCTTAAATTTTTATAAGAAAAATTTCTTGTTGGTGAAAGAAAAAGAGAAATGAAAGAGAAAGAACCATATGAAAAATGTAATTCAAATGACTCATATACATATGTAAATTAGACTGCATCACCAAAAATATTGGCGGTTTTTTCGCCGGGATTACAAAATTTATTATATTTGAAGACGTCCACCAAAACATTACGGAAAAATATTAAGATTTGAGCGAGCTGGACCGATTGCCGAAGTCATTCGTGTCCCAATTTTCTTCTTTTTTTCCAAGTACCAACACATCTTAATTCAACTTTGAATGATGCTCGATCATTCTACCTTTCTCTTTAATCCTTTGAATGAGCTTATTATCAAAGAAATAAAAAGGGTGAGAAAATACCTTTCCAATGAAAGAGTTTAGGTTCAGTTATTCAAGTTCCATTATTACGATTCCGTTCAAATTTTTTATTTTTTTTCTAAATATTTTTATTTAAACTTTTTAAGCTTAAACCGTTTTGTCATTTGAGTGGATTTTTTCAAAAAACATATTTAATTAACTATTTTTATTCATAAAAAACTCTATTTTTGGAGGTATTTTCAAATCGGTCCAGCTCGCTTAAATCTTACTATTTTTCCAAAATATTTTGGTGGACGTCTTAAAATACAATAGATTAGAATAAATAAAATTAACAATAAATGTTGCAGATTTTGTGTAATTTTTTTTTTTTAATAAATTCCAATATTTCCTTAAGAAATCTACCGTGACGTTTTCAAGAGACAGACTTTGAACTTCAATCGCGATTTCCCAAAAGTCGTCAAATGTAACATACGAAAATCAGTTGTTCCAGCAACGATATGTACTTACACAAATATCATCATTGCATCCCAGAGGTAGAGAAAAGCGGGTAGTGGGCCGTAAGCTTCCAGTATATACGCATAATCGCCGCCAGACTTTGGTATCGTCGTACCCAATTCAGCATAACAAAGCGCGCCAATCATCGACAACATGCCACATAGCACCCATATGATTAGTGATGTGCCAACCGCTTCTACTTCACGTATCACACCTTTGGGTGATATGAAAATGCCTGAACCGAATATAACACCCAAAATAATGGCAACTCCTTCAAGTAGTCCCAATTGTTTTTTCATACGCACAGCACTGTTATTTGAATCGGCAGATCCTTCATGTTGGCCGCCCACACCCCCATTGCTAACTGTGATAGCAGCGGAGTTGTCTGCGGTGACATTGGGGGAAATTTCACTAGCGGGAGTTAATAGCACAATTTCGCTGGTGGGCGATTGTAGGTCACTAGGGGCGCGCATTATGTTGAGTTATATATTCAACAATTTATTTCTATTACAGTCTCGTTGATCCAATTTTGCCTCTTTATCCGCTTGCGTTTGCTTGTAAAGTCGCGATAAGACTGAGGCGGACGTTCTTCAACAGCAACGCCTATGGTCAGCTAGAGTTTTGCTGAATCCAAAGATGTAATTGAAATTCGTTATTACGTTTTGCGCTTCGCTTATACACATCGCGGTGAAAGTATCTCAATAATGCCGGGTGTTTTTCATATTTTGTTTTGCTATGCTGTTTTCTGCCCTATAATTGTGCTCCCTCATTACTCAACCCACAAGCTTCTTCGCCAAGGGCAAGGGGCCTTGCTCGAAGCCCACTGACACAGTTTCAGAAAGCAACAACCACTAGTTGTACTATGTACATATTTTTAGGTTAGATGCACTGCACATCCACCTTAATTCATGCGCTGGGTATATGAATCACTGGAAAATCGATAGTGTTTCCAAATATTTCAAATGTCTTTAGTCATATTTTCCAAAAATTTATTTAATTTCTGATTTATTTTGTACAACTTATATTTTTATTTGTTAAAGAATATCAATTGAAAATTTACAACACGCGAAAAACAAGCACAGGCCAGCGCAACTGTCAAACGGAAAATAGCAATACGGAAAATGAAAAGTGAAAAGTGGGTGAACTGCGATAGGGGCGGAAAACGAAATGTTGAAAGGAAAAGTGCGCAGTGTTGGAAAACGGAAATAGGCGAAAATAAATACAAATGTAAGTACATACATATGTTTATAAAATAATCGTAATTCGGTTGATAGCAAGTACGTACAGACTCATAGTATAAAAAATGCGCGCAAGCATTTATAATAGTTTTAACGCATACTTTTCTTTAAAGCATACTTTTAGGGTGAGAAGAACACTCCCACTTCCGCGCATTGAAAAAAGTCAAAGCACATATTTTTAATACATACACATATATTTTTATTTGAATCGCTACTATAAAAAACTACATGTTTTATATTGCATATGATAATAATTGAGCACTATGACAAGGGTTCTCATAAATTAAAAATAATGCAATAAATTGCATCATTTTTAATGTTACATTTTATATTTACTTTAAATATCTGAAACATTTCATTGACGATTAATGAATATATCGCACACTATCTTCAAAAGTGACACAACTCAAAATTACACGTTCGCCAGAAAATGCAAAAAACTATTTCTTAGCGTATGCTAATCATATGGGCAAGTGAGAATTTACCTTAGGTTTTTTCAACAAATTATAACAAAAATTTGCTCCAGTTTTTGCTGAAAAGTAAATACAAGTTGTGCGCTCATTTGTGTTGTGTCACTTTAGAAGATGGTGTGCGAATTATTGAAATAAAGTACGAATGCTTGTCTGCACACATCCTCATTTCTTTTCTTTTGCATGTAACTTTGAATTGATCATATCTTTGAATTGCGATAAAATTTTGTTTTCGCGTTTCTGTCGCTCCTCTTTGCTGAACATAGCCAACGCTCGTTTTTCATCGGCCGAATATATTTGATTTTCCTTGCGAATACGCACAGCTTCCATGCGACGATGTCTAAACAAACAAAAAACAACATTAGTCTGATTTAGAAAAAGATGTTCAATTTATCTTACCTGCTACCGCTCATTACATAACCCACGGATTCAAAATTTGCGATCTCTTCGGATGTCAAACCAATTTCTCCTCTTCTTGGAATTCTTTTACCTTCAGCAATATACGCTGCCATAGCCGCACCTTCACCAGGTAGCAAAGCGCGTCCAAAATCCTTTTGACTTAGGCCACTGGTCTGCCTCAGCGTGGGTCCAAACTCTTCACCATCCGCGTTAACTCCCAGTGACGTTCCAGGTCTATCTTCTCTGCCCTTTTTGGTTTCGTTGCGTATATGTTTTTTTCCCTTCTTTTGTTTTTTGTTCCTTTTGATTTTTATTTTCTTTTTTATAGGCCTGACACCCTCAGCAGTCTTTTCTAGCCAAGTTTCCTTTACATCTTCACTATCTGTGGAGCTTTCGCTATCAGAACTGGAGTCATCTGAGCTATCTTCGGAAGATGAAGCAGAGCTCGAGCTCGATGTGTCACTAGAACTTGATGCGTTTTTTTTCTTTCTGTGCTTACTTTTGGATTTTTTCTTACTACTTTTACGTTTCTTTGATTTTTTAGATTTCTTCTTTTTCGCCTTACTTTTCTTTTTCTTTGGCTTTTTATAAGTTCCGTCCAGAATTTGAACATCTGGATCGTCTTGCTCGTCATGAGAATAAGATTCTGGATGTGCCGGGCTTTTGGCCCATACGTCTTCTGTACCTTCTATGCCGATTAATTCACGTTGTGCCCTTCGTGCGTCTAAATAGTTCGACGATTTTTTCTGTTGGTGATTACTTGCTCCTCCCCGAAAAGGATTATTTTGCCGTGCACCATAATTGTTTTCATGGAACTTGTCATTTGGCCAACGTTCTTCCCCGTGATTCTTATGTTTAGATGGGGAACGACTAGTCCTATTCTTTGACTTCGAACGACGAGTCTCTCGACGTTGATGCCTATGGTGAAGGCTTTTCACGGAGCGCCTACTTGATCTTGATCTTGAACGAGATTTTGAGCTACTCGGCGTTTTGGTTCTTGACCGTGTTGCCTTTCGTCGGTGTTGATCTCGTTCTCTTTGACGTGTAGCACCACGATCCCGCGAATTACTTCTACGTCTTTGGAGCGATCGACTACGACTACGAGAACGCGTTCGGGAAGGAGAACGCATTTAAACACAAATATTAAACAATTCCTTAGATTTTTTGTATTATACAAACAAACTAGCAGAGCCAATTTTGCACAACTTTAATAAATACACTTTTTACAAATTACACATTTTGTGGATTGTGTGATGAAAGGAACGTCAAAAATACACAGGGGTGCATTCCATTTCATCAACTCGAAAATAAGCTTAATAGCCCGAACACAATGAAAACGACGAGATACAGACCACGGCTGTCAAATTATTTTAACACGTACTTTTATGTAATATAACTTTGTAATAGCAATTGAGAAAAAAGTGTGTGTCGTTCGTAACTTTGAAGTTTGCTATTTCTCTTTTGCGTCTTTCTTTATGTGTATTTTGTCGATGGTTTATTTCAGTGATTTTTAAGCGATTTAAGCGCGGTGATTGTTTGCAAAAACACGTACAAAAATAATAAACAAAAGTGCTTAAATTTTTTCTCTTTGCTTTGTCTTCATATTTTTGTTTACTTTTCAAAGAAAATAGCATGGCGCCGATTTTACAAACGTCAGCCAGAAAATTACTTTTTTCATTTGTGTAGCTGGATCATGTGGTATGTATTTTCTTTCGATAGTCGATAGTTATTCGACCATCGATAGAACTATCGTCACGGGGCTCTGTCACACGGTCAGTAATTATCACGATATTTGGAACGCAATCCATATTGATGGATTGATGGATAGTGCACGGATACTACATGTTCAATATTTATCGCGTCAGTATGTATTTGCATAAATAATTTTTGTGCTGACCGCTTATTATGACGCATGAAAATATTTTAATCTTGTATGAATAGTTTACAGATAATGCATTCTGCAATTATTTTAAAATTGTCAATGTTAATTAAAATTTTTTCTATTTGTTTTTTAAAGGTTTTAAGCACCGATAGCAAAGGCATAGCGAATACGTTTTTGATGTTCGCATTATAAGAGTACAAGATGTACTGACGAAATGTACTCTAAATTCTAATAGTATGAACAAAATATACAACTATCGATAGTGCTAAGAAAAATTCGATAGAGGCGGCAATATGAAACCATCGATACTATCGATAGCCCCATCGATAGTTCGCAATCACTAGTGGATGTGACGTGTAAAATTTTCAGCAGCAATTTATCTAAAAAACTAAAATAGTTTTTTAGCAATTTAAAGTTTTTAACTTATTTCAAGTGTTTATAAAGGCTACTAAACATGGGTTCATTCCGACGAGATAAAGATGACGAGGATGAGGGTAAGCTCGGAACATTGAATGGCGTGAAAAGTACGCCCTAATTTTTAACAAAAATCTTCACTGTAAAACGTGTTGATATCATTTAATTTAATGTTATGTGCTTATTTGACGTAAAATGAAAGAATTTATTAATTCTTTAATCCGTTTCATCGTAATGCGAATAAATACAAAAACTTTCCTGTTGACTTCAAAAGGCACCACCAACATCTATCAAAACTTGGAAAAGACTTCTGTGCTACAAGAAACGCGTACTTTCAACGACACACCGGTAAATCCAAGGAAATGTATTCAAATTCTTACGAAAATTCTCTACCTGATAAACCAGGGCGAACAATTAGTTGCTCGCGAGGCTACCGATTGCTTTTTTGCAATGACAAAATTGTTCCAGTCGAAAGATGTCGTATTGCGCCGCATGGTTTATCTAGGAATAAAAGAACTCAGCTCCATTGCAGAAGATGTCATAATTGTAACAAGTTCACTGACCAAGGATATGACAGGTAAGGAGGATTTGTATCGTCCGGCTGCCATACGCGCACTTTGCAGCATTACCGACAATACGATGCTGCAAGCAGTTGAACGTTACATGAAGCAATGTATCGTTGATAAGAACCCAGCAGTGTCATGCGCTGCCCTTGTAAGCTCGCTACGTTTGGCAAGTGCCGCTGGCGATGTGGTAAAACGTTGGGCTAACGAAGCACAGGAAGCTCTTAACAGCGATAACATAATGGTGCAATACCACGCACTAGGTTTGCTTTACCATATACGTAAGTCCGATCGTTTAGCCGTATCTAAGCTAGTAAATAAATTGACACGTAATTCTATGAAGAGTCCATACGCCGTTTGCATGCTGGTAAGTTTCGAAACCTATTTGAATCAGTAGAAAATACATTTATTACCTCTTTGTTGTTTAAAGATTCGTATCGCCTGCAAACTGATCGAGGAAGAAGACATCTCAGCTGAAGATATGTCGAATTCGCCAATGTTTACTTTCATCGAAACATGCTTGCGTCACAAGAGCGAAATGGTTATTTATGAGGCGGCACACGCAATTGTTAATCTTAAGAACACAAACGCACGTGTCTTGTCTCCAGCATTTTCTATATTGCAACTCTTCTGTAGCTCACCGAAAGCTACCTTACGGTTTGCGGCCGTGCGAACACTCAACAAAGTGGCTATGACTCACCCAGCTGCTGTAACAACTTGCAACTTGGATTTAGAAGGACTTATAACTGATTCTAATCGGTCGGTCGCTACATTGGCTATAACAACTTTGTTGAAGACCGGCGCTGAATCGTCTGTTGAACGTTTAATGAAACAGATTTCCTCATTTGTTGCTGAGATTTCAGATGAATTCAAGGTTGTTGTTGTGCAAGCGATTTGTGCACTTTGTTCCAAGTACCCGCGCAAACATACTGTGCTAATGAACTTCCTAAGTGGTATGTTGCGTGAAGAGGGCGGTTTGGAATACAAAACTTCAATTGTGGACACCATAATTACAATTATTGAAGAAAATGCTGAAGCTAAGGAATCTGGACTCTCTCATCTTTGTGAATTTATCGAAGACTGTGAACATGTTTCGCTGGCAGTTAGAATTCTTCATCTACTTGGCAAGGAGGGTCCATTTGCCAATACACCATCCAAGTACATTCGCTTTATTTATAATCGCGTTATTTTAGAAAGTCCAATAGTACGTGCAGCTGCTGTTACAGCACTGGCACAGTTTGGTGCCTCTTGTCCTGCACTTATAAATAACATTTTGGTACTACTTAGCCGTTGTCAAATGGATCCTGATGATGAAGTACGCGATCGTGCTACTTACTACTTGCACTTATTACAATCCAATAAACCGGAACTTTATAAACATTACATTATCGAGCGTGAAACATGCTCGGTGGCCTTATTGGAAAAGGCGTTAACGGAACATTTGAATGGGGACTTGTCTACTAAATTTGATTTATCCATTGTACCCAAGACCACCGTTGTTAAAGAGGAACCCGCCAACGAAGCTATGCTTATTTCTAATAGTAAGTTTAATCTGATAAAACAAATAGGATCCATAAGTCAGTTTAAAGCATTTGATGTATTAATTCTCAGCGCCACGAGCTCCGAAGATCACACGTGAAGAAGAAAGTGCTGCGCGCTTATCTCAATTGCCAGGTATACAAGTGTTGGGACCTATTCATCGTACAACACCGCCAATACAGCTTACCGAAAGCGAAACTGAATACACAGTGCAATGCATTAAACACATCTTCGCCAATCACGTCGTATTTCAGGTGAGATATGAAAGCAAAAAGATGCACTTATGCTCAATATATAAACAAAACTGTTTTTCTTATTTCAGTTTGATTGTCTCAATACCTTGCCTGATCAAATATTGGAAAATGTGCGTGTAGAGCTAACTATACCTGAGGGATTCATCACGCGCGCTGTTATACCATGTCCAAAACTTCCTTACAATGACTTACAAACGACTTTTGTCATTGTCGAATTTCCACCAGATGTTGCTAGTTCAGCTGGTAATCAAAGGCATATAAGTATATAATTAATTGCTATTTATACTTATTTTCTTTCTTAGCAACATTTGGCGCCACTTTACGATTCGTGGTTAAGGATTGCGATCCAAATACAGGAGAACCCGATTCAGATAATGGCTACGAGGAGGAATACATGCTAGAAGATCTAGAAATTACAGTTGCTGACCAAATTCAAAAATCGAAAAAGAGTAATTTCCAAGCGATTTGGGACGCTGCAGATACAGATGGTAATTTTACTAATCAGTTTGATTGCTCTGAACAAAATTATGAACTATTGTAAACTATTCTTATAGAATGGGTCGAAGCTGAAGATACATATTCGCTCTCTACTGCAAACACATTACAGGAGGCAGTTAATTTAATTTTGAAATTCCTTGGCTTAGGTGCCGCCAATCTCTCTGAGAATGTAACTGAGGGGACACACACGCATACATTACTTTGTTCAGGTAGGTGTATCAAAATGCAAATGCTTTTACAAAATGTATATATTTTTAATTTGATAAAACAAATTGGTTTAACTTTTTCGACAACAGGCACTTTTAGAGGTGGTGCTGAAATATTAGTGCGGTCTAAATTGGCGTTATCCGATGGTGTTACCATGCAGCTAACCGTTCGTACTACAGATCCAGATGTTGCTGAGCTTTTAACATCTGCTATTGGATAGAATACAGAGGGTTAGATGATAGGAAATCGTTAAACGAATAGCAGAGTTTTAATGTTGATTAAGTTTAAAATGAGTGTACCGCTAATGCCATTCAAAATTAAAAAAAAAAAAAAACTATCTAACACTTAGTAGCATTTCTCTTCATCACTAAAACAAGTCCAATGGAAGGCCGAATATTATGTGATACAACTATGTAGTGTTGAAGAAAATTGAAGCAGAATATCATTACAAGAATTATAATTTGCAACTGAGTGTTAAAGAATGGATTCGTGAAGTGTATTTCGTGCCACAACATAAGTTTTAATTAATCAGCAGATAAAGGCATAATGCTCTACACATCCCTATATCTTAATAAAAATGTATACTTTGTAATGAATTTGTCAGGAAACATGCATAGAAGCGATGGCAAGTGATCGCATTTGCCAGACGTTCTGCGGCCAATTCATACAAAATATTTAATGTAAATTTTTATTATTTTTTTTTTGGTACATTTCTGATGTTTGTAATTAAAACAAATGTATTCCATATTTTGTAAATTTAAATATAAATATCTGTTTTTTTTGACTTTGACTTAGATAGATATGTAAGGATGACACTAATTGCATATGAGAAATTGCATTAGTGTTTAACCATATTATTATTATATATGCGAATAAATATCAAGAAAATGTTGCGAAAACCGTAAGTCAAATTTGTATGCTTTTAGAATGTTGTTAATAGCGTTTTTTAACCCATGTCAATTAAATTCAACTAAATTTTAGTTATATTTGTGTCCCGTATTGTTCTCTTTGCGTCATTGACCATGAACAATGTATGATGTTTGTAAATATAGATTGGCACATGAATGCATACACATAGTTTTGTTGCACCTTTAGACGTCATCCAATTCTATCAACACTGCGACAAAAGTTGACAGCCTCAGAAAATCCAAGACAATAATATGCACCTTCATATGTAATTATTTTTAAATTTATAAGCACACACACCTTTGAAACGCCTTAGCAGTCAAATCTGCTGCTGCGATATGACGAGCACATGCACATGTCTTGATACCTCAAAAAAAAACAAGAATAGAATTGTCTTTTAGTGCAATATTTACATATCGTCGTTTAAAGTACAAAGCCGCGTATCGTCATTATGCAAGACCGTGTAACTGACATTGGATTAGCTCACACAAACTCTTGGCTCCATCTATTCATTCGTCCTGAAATATACTATCCAGAAGTCAGATTGCTTTATAAAACAGAGGACCGTTTTGAAATTTGAGTGTTTTTACTCTCTAGAAAATAATTTATGCAACCTCACATACGCGATTTTACATTATCTTGATACGCGGTTTTGCGTTTTGTTGATACGCGGTTTTGTACTTTAAACGACGTTATGTTAATATAATGTATACATTCATGTGTATATATTTTTGGCTAAATGCCTATATTCACACAGGGGCTAAATAATAGTAATGACTAGTATAATAAATTTGATTTAAAGGGTACATTTTGTAATAAATTTTGAACGAAAGGTAGTATTATTTTATTTAAACCAAAATTTAGTAATATCTACTTTAACATTCATTATTTCACCAAATATTAATTATGAAAGGCAAAAGAGGAACGTTCTCCGCCAACTATGTATGTATGTATATTCATAAATATACACACATTTATTGTTGTCTTCGATTTGCATACGCTCTCTTCTGCCGCACAGATGTACCTCAGAAGCTACTGCATAGCATCTTTCTATACTGAAAACTCTTCATAATGCGCGTTCATTGAAAATATAGTTTTCAAAATACTGAATCAGTGCGAGCGGGCCACTCAACCGAAAACCACACACTATTCCGGTGATATTCATACATAATTTTGTGGACGATGGGTGAAAAGTAAAAGCTAAAGACAAAAAGTGAGCGCAGTTGCAAGCATACATATTTACAAAAGTTCATGTGCATACATATGTACAACATAAAAATATGTTTATATATGTATCATATGAATTATCACAATAAATCTTGTGACCTTAACTGCAAATACTATATGTATAGTACAAACATATATATAATATACATAAATAACTACATTTATCTACAGCCGTGACGTATTATAAAAAGTCGGCGAAAAGCACAAAAGTCAAGAGTCAACGAGTCACAAAAGAATCTCCAACGGCTCATTGGTGCGGTGGTAATATGTTTCGTGTCTCACAGGAGATTCGCTTGAATACGAGCGGCAATGCTGAAGTGCCGCGCTACTGTAACAACACAAGCGCCGACAGTGAAAATGAGTGTATTTTTGGAAAATACCAAAGAACCCCAGACGCGGGTGAGTATTTACGTATACGGAATTTTTTTTTGTACGGCTTGGTTGAAGGAACTTTCCAATGTGTGCATGTAGGTGGGCATACTTACACGAGTGCATACATGTATACATAGGTGTTCGTCTATTCGTTATTTGTTGCACTTACATACTATTTGTTTCTTCGTCGATTTTTTATACCTGAGCGCACTTGTGCACAGGGTATTATAACTTTGTTCGCATAACGGTTGTTTGTGACAGACTAAAGGAATCGATATAGATATAGACATGTGTATACATAAATGATCAGAATGAAAAGTGAAGTCGATTAAGCCGAGGCGAAAATGCTTCCTATTAAGGAGCATAACACAATGCTCGGCAAGCAGTTTCTGGTTGGGAGCCACAGACATGGTCACCCAAATAGACCCTCGCCCAGAGGTTTATTAAGTAGCCTCTGGACCCGTCAGCATATCGACAGGCCCTGAATGGCATTCACAGGGAGTCAGTCTCGAGCCGTTCTAGGCACACAACCACCGAACATCGACGAGACGGAACTTCATCTGCGTAGAACCACAATAGCCCAACTTCGCTCTGGGTACTCCAGCAGGTTAAATTCATACCTGAGCAGATTAGACGCATATGTGCCAATTGAGTGCCCGGCATGCGGAGAGACACCCCACGGCTCGAAACATCTCTTCGTATGCCCGGAAACCCGACAACACTAACGGCTTTGTACCTGTGGACCGACCCCATTGAGGCTGTACGCTACAACAACAACAACAACAAAGCCGTTTCTGTCTGTCCGTCCGTCCGTCTGTCCGTGTGAGATCTCAACGAAATTTGGTATATACGTTGCCCATTATCTAAGGGAGGTTGCTATTGAAAATGGGCGAAATCGGACTGTAACCACGCCCCTTCTCATATAACGGTATTTCTGAAAAATGCAAAAACTATGATATTTCAGTAAATATTGGATCCAAATCTTTCAAAATCAGTATGTGAGGTAGAATTTTTGTGCAAAATAATTTGATTACGAAATATTTGGAAAAGGGACGTGGCCAGGACCACTTATGATGAAATACTGTATCTTAGTAGCCGCTTCACCCATCCTTACCAAACTCGGTACGAGCCTCGTTTAGGGCCCAGCTAAGAAATCCTTGAAATCGGGCAATAATGACGTCCACCTACCATATAACGGTAATTTAAAGAAACACGAACAGCGATAAATCAGTAAATACTGAAGCTAATTTACTCAAAATCGATAATGGCAATAACCACTTAGCAGAGAATTTTATAAATGTTTGGATAATGGGCGTGGCGCCGCCCACTTATGGCCACAAATGGGTATCTCGGCAACCGATTTATCAATTTCTGCCAAACCCAGTGTACTTAATAACCTTGGCACGGAAAAACAATTCGTTTGAAAATTATTCAAATGGGACTTAAATTACACCTGCATCCCGTATAACGGTAAATTTCAGAAATACGAAAACTCCGATGTTTCAATAACTGAGGACGCTCATTTACTCTAAGTTAATACATACCTTCTTACAACAACCGCTTAACAATAAATAAGACTCTTATAGACCTTTATCAATTAGACGTGGCACCGCCCATTTTATGACTACAAAGGTCCATCTAGTAATTAGAGCGAGAAGAAAGATTTTGAAGCTGCCTTATATGAAGAATTGCCTTTAAATGTTGTCCATAAGGCAGCCGAGTGTCAGAAGATAAAGCGAGAAGCTGTTTTATTACACCAGCTGTTTATTGCGCCATGAGTGGAAACGACGATATTTAATACCTGCGCCGGGTATATAAAATTCGGTTTCCCCCGAACTTATATTTGTTTACTAGTTTTTTTTTCAAATTTTCAAATTAACAGCTAATGTTTATAATCTTTGGTTCACCAACATTAAATTTTTCTTAATTAATAAAAGCTAATTTCATTAAGTAGTTAAAATAGTGTTACTAACATTACAGATGCCTATCCTACCGAAGGTCCATTGGTGCTCGTCGCTCCCGAGCTAACAAATCCCAGCAAGGTGAGACTTCTACACTTTCCCAATGGTGCCGTGCTCGTGAACTCGGAAGTCAATTTCATAATCAAACGCAATGGTGTGAAAGGCAATTTTGAAGTTAAGGTGAGGTCTTACACCAAAAAATCTTTACATTTACCGCTTCATTCCAAGATTTATGATTTAACCCACCAGATAAGTTCAAAATAAAATGCGCCCATTCCTTCCCGTTGCAGGTCGAAAGTCCATCTGGCATAAATAGTGTGATGCCTCTACAAATACTTGATCCTGAACGTTTGAATGTCAACTTTAATCTAAATGAGGCGGGCCTCTATAAAGTACACATCAAATGCAATTCCGTGCCATTACCCAAATCACCGTTTATCATAATTTCCATTTGTGGAGAAGCTGAGGGCAATGCTCGCAAAATGGAATGTAAGTTGACTGACCATAATGATATTTTTTTTGTTTTTGTTTTTTTTTTCGCAAACTAATAAGCTCTAAACAATTTTTCTACACCACCTATTTAGTGCCCATTTTCAAATCAGATGCCAATTGCGTGACCCATCGCGGACTTGGCCTAACACACATTTCTCTCGATGACCGGAACGAATTTACTGTTGATGGCTCGGCGGCGGGCAACAATATGCTGTTCGTTGGCATATTCGGACCGAAAGGACAGTGCGATGAGGTTGTCATTAAGCATATGGGAAATAATGTTTATAAAATTACATATGAGGTGCGTGATCCAGGCAATTATCTCGTAGTGGCCAAATGGGGCGAAGAGCATATACCCGGTTCGCCATTCCAATTGAGTGCAAATTAATGTGAGAGCATAATCGCAAACATATACAAATTACGTGCTTACATTTGTATGTACATATGTAGTTGCCATTATTTCCGTGCCTTTCCTATACTTCAGTATGTTTACCAATTATATCTTTGTACTTAATCTAATTTTAGTGAATTAATGTTCTCTTCAGTAGATATGTATTTAAATAAAAATAAATGCATCAAAATTTAATAGTTAGTAAAAAGTAAACAAATAAAATAAATTTTATGTTTATCCTATAAATGGGAATTTTTCGTTGTTTTGCAATTACACTTCTTCTTATTTGGCGCTGTAACCGCCCAAGCGATTTTCGCCGAGTTCAACAAACCACGCCAGTCGTTTCTCTTCTGTGCCAACTGACGCCAATTGGAAGTGCCAAGTGAAGCCGAGGCCTTCTCCACCTGGTCTTTCCATCGCAGTGGGGGCCTCCCTCTTCCTGTGCTACCACCAACGGGTTCCGAGTTGGAGCGTCGGTGTCCATTCGATCGACATGGCCAAGCCAGCGGAGCCGCTGTATTTTAATTCGCATCATTCCATCGTCTGCGGCACTCGCCATCGCCAACACGTAAAGGCCCGTAAGTCTTCCACAAAATCTTTCTCTCGAATACTTCAAGAGCCGCCTTATCGGATGTAGTCATTGTCCACGTTTCTGTGCCATATACCAGTGATGAGTAGAGTCCGACCGTTTTATCGGCATCGGCTAGTATCGGCCAAAAGAATCGGCATCGACCATCTGTTTAGTTTTTTCGCAATTTTAACAAATGTTCATCAAAATTTGAGACTGTTTAGTCAGATTTTTTAGAATTTTTTTGTGTACGCAGTTTTTTAAATTTTAGTACAGTCAAGTGCAAGTTTGTAATAGCTAGGTAAGTGTTGATTTTTGACAATTTTTTGTTCACGCATTTTATTCCAAACAAAGTATGTTTGAACATTTTTTATTTTTTATTTTTCTTCATTAAACAGAGTTTCTTTTTATTTCTGCAAAATTAAATTTTCGCGCCAACCATTCAATCACTTTTATATGAAAGAAAATACCCAGCACCGTCAGCAAAAAAAAATCTACGCGGTTTCCCAGCGTTTTGAAGATTGCACTAAAATTCAATGGGCTATAAAACTGCATACTCAAAATTTTTCTGAAAATTCGTTAAAATTTTTTTGGGTGTAATTGTTAGTTTGTCAATTTTTTTAATTTTTGTACGAAGTTTGAAAAGTGAATTTATATGGTGCTGGCATGGGCTGCTGGTTATAAAACGTGCTAGACTTTTATAAAAAAAATTATAAACATTAAATAAAAGTAAATAAAAATAGCCATAGCTAGCATACAGTTACTCCCATAATTGAGCGTACAGCTCTTTCTTGTTAATATTCGCAATGTTTTACATGCAAAAATTTTTTTGTATTCAAATATGGCTTATATTTTAGCAAACTCCATTTAAATCCAAGAATGATACTGTGTACAAAAATTAAGGAAAATCTGCAATGTTTCAGCAAAATCGCGAACTTTTTAATAAGAATTTCTAAAAACAATTCAGGTAAGCAGATTTATAGCCCATTAAATTTTAGTATAATAATGTGCAAATTTCAAATCTGTAAAAAATCGCGTTCATTTTTAAGAATTTTAAAACAAAATTTGCAAAAAAATTTTGGCATGTAAAACATTGCGAATATTAACAAAAAAGAGCCGTACGCGCAATTTTGGAAGTAACCGATGTACATATGTATGTCTCGCTAAAACATGAAACAGATCATTACTGTCCAATTTCACAGTCCTTCAAAGGTTTTCTAACGATCTTCAAAGAATCCTGCAATTAGAAATTATGTATATCATCCAGTAATACTCTATAGCTCTGCTCTGGTAGGATCATCTTAGTCCTTAGCTAGACTAATTTGTAAGTGTTCGTAACTTCCTTGCATCTTGAGAAGCATTGTTTTGCACTTAAAATAGAAGATAAGGTTGTACCTAAGTTCAAAATCGAGTTTTTGTTTGGTATTCAAATATAACGCGAGAATACTGTATATAAGTATGAGTATCTGAATCAATTTCGTTTTAGGGATTGGTGCACGTAAGCACAAATTTTTGTACATAAATAAACTGCAGCCAGAAACAGAAAAATGCTTATCATCCTTTAAAATTATTTTTTTTCTGAAAATTACAACTTTGCACACAGCAAGGTACTTTTTCGTACTACATGTCATTTATCTTACTATATATATCGCGTTGCTATCGCTGTAAAGTCGTTAAGCCCCATTGCCAAATACATAACAAAATATGTACACAAATTCAAGCGCATAGTGTTGGAGCAACCAGAAGCAGCTACAACAAACGCCAGGCAAACATCGATTATGAGGAGCCGGAAGCCAACCAACAACACTTGCAACATCAACAATAAGCGGGCGCCAACATAAGGTAATAAAAAAAACACACTAATGGAGATAATCAACAACAAAATAAACAAGAACTTACATAAATACATGTGTGTACATATGTATATTGCTATTGACGGTCATCATCATTATGTTTTCTGTTGGCAATGGATTCGAAAGCACATTAGCCAACGACGATGGCGATGACGACAACGGAACCGACGGCGATACTTTGCGAGCTCCAAAGGGCAGTGATGAATGAGACTATTTTCTGTTAAGAGTGAGCATTGATTAATCTCGACTAATCTTATATCGACACCTGAGTAGAGAAGAGACTTATGTATGTCGGGAGCCAGTTCACAAAACTTTTCAACAACGCCCTATCTCAGAATTTGGTTGAATAACGCCCTATTTCAGAATTCGGTTCGAAAACGCCGAACCTGGGGACAGAGTTAAGCACAATTTTCGAAAATCTATCGCACTTTTTGACACATGGTATGAATGTTTTTGCGTCATAAAGTGCGATAGCCATTCGAAAATTGTCGCAAACTGGTTACAGGTTGAAATTTTAGTGTGATTTGCCAATTTCACAAAAAGGGAATCCGCCTTCTTTATGTAGCGTACAAGGTCCTATCGACAATACTGTGTGAAAGACTGAAGCGGTTCATGAACCAACCGATTGGACCTTATCAGTGTGGCTTCAGATCTGGCAAATAAACCCTTGACCAGGTCTTGGAGAAGACACTAGATAAGCATGTCTAAATTTGAGATCGCCGCAAAGCTAATACTGCCATGTACCTAGAGTGACGTTGAGTACAAACTTGAGCTCCGCTCAAATTGAAAAGGATCTCCCAGCGCCGTTCTAGAGCAATTGACAAGGCGATTCACTCTCGTGCGACTTTTTCAATCTGATGCTGGGAAGCGGCACCACATATAACAGAAAAACGACGCTGCTGGCCTATACAAATTATATCAATATCGTCGACCTAAAACTTAAGGACGTAAACGCAGCATTTTTCAGTCTAGAAGGAGAGGCGAAAGAGATTGATTTAGTGGAGAACGAGAAAAAGACAAAGTTCCTCCTGGCAACACATAAAAAGCCTTCGCGTATTGGGGCACACGTCACATTGATAACTTTGAAGAAGTGAAGGACTTTATCTATCTAAGATCCAGTATAAACACTACAAATAATGCCAGCTGGGAGATCAAGCGAAGAATAACTCATGCCTGGTGCTACTAAGGACAGCTCTTTCTCGACGAACAAAAATTACGCTCTACAAATCTTTCGTCATGCTCTCTTTTTGTATGGCGCAAAAATATCGACGATGTCGAACAAACATGAGTAGGCTTTGGGGCATTACAAGAAAACAATTCTTTGCAAAATGTATGGACTTGTTCGGGTGGGTCGGGGTTGATGAAAAAAAAAACTGTACGAGCTTTTTAACGTCGTGGTCGTAGTTAAGCGTATACAAATACAACAATTGCGCAAGAATGAAATAAATATGTATGCTAACAAAGCTACGGAATTCAGTAGGGGACTTAACTTTGTCTATGTGTAAGGCGAAAGCTTTCAGGACTGCCTTCAAGCGTTGAATTTTTCAGAGGTTTTCGGTCACTTGTTGACATATGTATATATGTACATTGGTAATAACTGGACAAATGTTGATTTTCAAGTGCTAAAAAATTTTAGGTTTATTCACATAAATACGGCCTCATAAAAAATTCCCATGGTGACAAGTCGGATGATCTCAGCGGCCAAATGACATCCCTTGTACGGGAAATTATGCGCCTAATAATCCTATGTTGCAATGAACCGTATCCATGACACTGTGAATGATGTGATGAGATGTCTTCAGTTGCTTTGTGGCCTGAGCTTTGTATGGATGGAGACGTACATATCGTCAGTCAGTTTGGCAATTTTTTATGAAATTTGGTAACTTTTTCTAGTGATTTTGGTAAAAAATAAAACAAAGTTGTGGCAACACTGGTCAGCGACAATGAGTGTAATTTTCATTTTTCTTCGAAACTTGCAAAATACATACATACAAACAACCTTAATGATGATGAGTCTCTGCCGACGTCTCAGTGAACGCTAGCTTTTGGTCATTGTTTTATAATTACGCTGACCATCCGTCCTGAATTGTACAAAACATTCATTTTTTTCGTCAATTGTCCTGGTGAAGCATCTGGAACACAACTATTGAATCATGGAGCATTGCGTATCGAACAGGTAGCCGCAGTAGAGCAATTCGTCTCTTAAATGTCATTTTTGTTTACATTTTAAACTAAAATTTCAAACATTGATTACGCATATAGATTCCAAAACCAACAAAAAATAAATACACACAGCTTGCTGTTTTTTCGTTCTGGTGCTATTACCTGGCCAATGTGCCTTGGCGCGAAGTCAATTTTCAATTTTTGCGAGAGAGAAACTCCAAATAAGAAGGCTACCAGGAGAGTGTTGTAAAACTAAGAAATTCTCAAAGTTTGGAAGGGAAGTGGATCCATTAAAAGGTACGTTTTGCAATTCACAGAATTGTGCTTAGCCGAAATCCGAACCGACCAAACAAAGGTGCTGTTTCAGGGATAATAAATTTAGGATCATTGAAAAAGGGTTTTGTGGAAAAAATGGGCAAAACTATATTTTGTCGTGTATTCTTCTTCTTCTTTTTTGGCGGTGTAACCGCCTAAGCTATTTTGGCCGAGTTCAGCAAAGCACGCCAGTCGCTACAAATATGGTCACCGTATTTATAATAGATGCAACCATGGTTGCCACTCACAAAANTGTATTCTTCTTCTTCTTTTTTGGCGGTGTAACCGCCTAAGCTATTTTGGCCGAGTTCAGCAAAGCACGCCAGTCGCTACAAATATGGTCTATGGTCACCGTATTTATAATAGATGCAACCATGGTTGCCACTCACAAAAATAAAAACACAACCAAATCTGAAGAAGAGCAATATAAATTAAAATAAAACGCTAAATTTTTATCCATGCTACCAAAAACAAAGACAACAGTAGCCGTGTTTTATTTGTCCAGAAATTTAAGCTATTAGCTTATTTTGTATGGAGGACTTACCCAACATAATTATATTGGCTTATGAAAAGCTATCTTGGCTTGTATATTGAACAAGAGGCATTGCCATTCAGCATCAGAAATTTTCTCCTTCAGCCAATCAAAACTTACTTTGACACTATTAGCAGTCGAACAACTGTCAAAATTAGGCTAACATAGGAAATAAGCTAATTTCGTTTTATTTGACCAAAACTTAGCTATTTGCTTGTGATGGTTGAATAAAACATGCCTAGTATTGATTTCACTAAGCGACTGAATTTTCATCACGCATTTCTATTTTTTTCTTATGTGAGCTGAATACTGAACAAATTGTCGGGACTTTGTAAACATTGGTACCAAGTTAATTAGTACTACCAAGGGCTTGAATGATAGCATGAAGTCCATATCCCTTAGAACAGCTGAATTAATTTTTGTAGGAAAAAAATAAAAAAGAGTAAATGGCCAGCAAAACACCCAAAATTATAGAGACAACACAAAAATGTGAACATTACCCAAAACGTAACCAATGGAAACCATCACAAGCTTTTCTTTTCCACCACAGTCGGGTGTACGCAACCAGAACGACCCACATTCATATCTGGCCAAGGACTGTCACTCCTACATCATTCCCTCATCATCTTCTTTGGGCAATTTGTATGCTGTTACAACAAAAACACAAGCTTTTCCCTAACAAAGCATTATGTCAAATGACCCAAAATTACGACCAACAAACAAAAATTGTAAAGAAATTAGACCCAGAAAAATTTAGGTTGTTATTAAAAAACAAAGCATACATACATATATCGACGTTTATCTATATATAAATACGCCACAAGAAAATTTTGCAATCCTTCTTTTGAAGGCACCGTTCGCTCGATTTCAATGAAACATACACTGTTGTAAAGGATATAACTTCCTCTAATCCAGAAATAATAACCCCGATACATAGGGGNTACATACATATATCGACGTTTATCTATATATAAATACGCCACAAGAAAATTTTGCAATCCTTCTTTTGAAGGCACCGTTCGCTCGATTTCAATGAAACATACACTGTTGTAAAGGATATAACTTCCTCTAATCCAGAAATAATAACCCCGATACATAGGGGGCCTGGCATCTGACATATAGACTAAAATGTGAAAACCACTATATCTCTAAAACTAATTATGCTGGGGAACTGAAACTTAGCACAGATGCATACATAGATTGTAAATACCCTACTTACGGTGAAAACTGGTAGGTACTGGGAAAGTGGGCGTGGCACTTCGCATACAAACTGAAATCATCACATCGCTTATCTCTGGAACCACTTATCCTAGCGTCCTGAAATTGGACACAGCAACATATGTACGGTATTGAGTACTTATGGCGAAAAGTGGCAGATTTTGGAAAAGGGGGCGTGGCACCGCCCATACAAACTGAAATTCTCATATCGCTTATCTCTGAAACCACCTATAAGCATAAGCGTCCTGAAATGTGACACAGCTATTTATGATATCATTAACGCACTTATCACGAAAAGTGTTAGATTATGAGAAAGGGGGCCAACTGAAATCATCACATCGCTTATCTCTGGAACCGCCCATGCTAACGTCCTGAAATTTGACATAGCAACATATGTTGTTAATACCATACTTACGGAGAAAAATGGTAGATTTTGAAAAAGGGGGTGTGGCACTGCCCATACAAAGTTAAATTCTCTATCCGTTGTCTCTCTTCTTCTTCTTTTTTGGCGCTGTAACCGCCTAAGCGATTTTGG
>NW_016162117.1:0-45524 GCF_001687245.7 Rhagoletis zephyria | reverse complement strand
CAGGAAAGTTTTCTGTTCAAGATGATTCCGATGATTTGTGGTATTCTGCGGGTTGTGGAACGGCCGGTTCAAAATTACTTGAGAATCATATCAAAATCTTTCAGCCAGGCCAACTGTATGACTGTTCTCAGAAACCGAGATAAAAGAGCGTATGTATTATACCGATCCTAACATTACATATTTTGCTTCTTTAATTCTAGTCTAAACCTTGCCATCCAGCGGGAAAAGCTTCAAACGAACTAACGATTTTGTGAACATACTTTTAATGGTTTCATTTACAGGTTTGCTACTGGAGAACACATACATATTTATCACTCGTAGACGATAGCTCTCTGATCTGATCTGATAATCAATTATGTTCCACCGTATCAACTCGGCACATCTAACTTCACGATAGATCGCAGATAAGTTTCTCTATGGATGCCATAAAACACCCTGTTGGCAACATACAATGCCATTGGCCGGACATGAATTACGATTACGCTTGTGTGGATACTTCGGATTAATGAAACGCTGTAGACGAAGCTTCTGACTTGCACTCCGTTGCCAACAGGATATCATCTTTATAAGATGCCTTAATGCTCCCGACCTGACGGACTAAGCCGTGAGACAATCATCAGCCTCAACAACTCTCTCCCCATGACTGCCTTCATCGAAGACCAACGCAGGTGAAGTGCTCGTATTGTCTCGTGGAACCCACGTTGCCTTCACCCAACTCCATTTGTGATATTATATTACGTTGTATTCCCACTAACCTAAAATAATCCCTACACACATACATGTGTACATACTTACCTTTTCCCGCGCTCATTCGAGCCAACAAGTCTAACTCAGGTTTTTCTTTGGTTCCACATTGCCGAGACAGATTGTGCCACTAAATAAGTTCTCACTGATGTAGACGTAAGCGTTGTCCACAACAGCTTCTGCAATAGCAGCATGTTTCAAGCTTTAGAGGTAAGTAGNGTGTACATACTTACCTTTTCCCGCGCTCATTCGAGCCAACAAGTCTAACTAAGGTTTTTCTTTGGTTCCACATTGCCGAGACAGATTGTGCCACTAAATAAGTTCTCACTGATCTAGACGTAAGCGTTGTCCACAACAGCTTCTGCAATAGCAGCATGTTTCAAGCTTTAGAGGTAAGTAATCCCTTCAGTCCCCAATAGGCTGCCTTTTAAAAAATTATCCAATTGTCTTTTAGTAATTTTTGAAACTTTTCTGTAGAACTTTCGATTCGTTTTTTCATCAATCTAGCTGCATCGGTGATGGACATTGCCTGTCCGCCGGCAAAGCTCTTTTAAGCCTTCTTTCTATACGTTCCCATTGCTAATCTATATACAATTAACTTTTCGTTCAAATTTCTGACCAGGCACGACCAAAACGCATAAACGGGAGAAGCTTTCTGAAGCTTTTTATTGATTTTATATGAACACACACATTGTAAAAGCTCTCTCTGCGAGTCACTGTTTTAAGCCAGTACAACCGGTTTCGGCCCCACTGTGCCCCATACTAACAAAATGTACTTGTATTCATACGCGTATACAGCACATCCCCTTAGGAAATTTGAGCATTCCGCAGAATGAAACAAACATTCCGCTTTGCTGCACAATCGCTTTCTTTTTAATAGGCGATGTAATTGTGAGGATGTATTCCTTCTCGGTGATTGAAGCAACTCTAGGGAAATATTCCACCAACCCACACGTAAAATGAATCCGGAATCTTTCTACAAAGCTTTTTTTTTTTTTGAAATGACGTGGAAAAAATACATTAATCGTAATCATAGATGTTACCATTATGATTATAATAATTGTAATCTTAAAAGTTTAAGGACTAAGATTATTGTAATCGTAATCACAAAAAACATGATTACATGATTACCTGCATATGTATGTAGGATGCCGAATAAAACATTAGTACTTAACGGTATAAACGAAAGTGGTTATAGACTAATATCCAAATTCATAAAAAATTAAGAAGATTTTAACTGCTTTATAAATTGAAATTTTGTATGAAAATGTCACTTTATAGAGCTATTTAAAGCTATTCTATTTTGTATGAATAAGGCCATAAATGTTTAATATATGTATGTATATAAATTCAAAGTACTAAGTAGCACATAAGCTATTTATTTTAAACAGATATTTGGCAATATCGTAATTAAGTGTTACATCCGCTTACTTCTAGAAGGTAACTGTCGTTTTTTATGTCCGTTATTTCTATTTTAGAGCTGCATTTTTAAGTAAGTTGGCGTCGCTGGATTCAGGGTCGTATTAGGTTGATCCAAGTCTGCCCTACCACATGTCTATAGATTTTTATATTTTAGTTTTTCATTGCATTAAATGTTTAAGTTCTTAAAAACACAAAGAACTCATGAAATAAAAATAAGACTTCAGGGATCTTAGTTAACTTCATATTTACAATGAGTGTTCTTCACTTCAACTCCGACTCACCACTGCAATTCTACCTTTTTTTCAGTTTGAAATTTGTTCTTTCGGGGTTTCCAAATTTTTTGCGCAAAAAGGTACAATTTTAAATTTTAATTTTCATGCCTGGTACGAAAAGGTATTGTATGACGTCAGAGAATGCATGAATGCAGTCAAATCGACGAAGAGAGAGTTGGTTATTTGGCTACGCCCTAATGTACCTAAAATAGTTTGCTTGTAAATACTAGCGGAAGAGTAGGCACAATGCTATCTATGTACTTTACGCCACTATTTCGCACCATTTGTTCGCTTCTTCCTTTTCTTTTTTTTTGAAATTCTTGTTTACTATCTCATTCTCATTTTATCTGGGATGGCCTTTGCACACGTCTTCGGTTAATAGCGAGAAGGATTTTTCCATTTTGCATCCAAATTCCTAGAGGGACGATTCAGTAATAACACAAGTAAGACAACCTTCCAGCAAGATGTTGCTAGAGCTTCAGGCAACATAATAAGAAACAAAAGAGGGAATGAATTTTGATATGAGCGACATTATTCAATATAAACAATGTATGTAGCCCGCCAAATGGTGAAACAGGTGAAGTGAGTTCCTCCACCAATCATCCGAACAACAAACAACGCGACTAAAATTAGTAGCGCACACGAATTTCAGAATCAGTACGAACTGAATTATCGCGCCAGCAGGAACGAAGCGGAGCTAGTCGCAGAAACGGTTGTTTGTGCAGTGGATGAAAAGAAGTTGCAAAAAATAAAATAAATATTTGTATCTACATAGATACATAAAATAAGCAGCCGTGTAAACAAGTGCAGTTGCTTGTAAAATATATTTATATACCACAAAAAAAAAACATACAAAAAACAAAAAAAATATTTTCAGACAGCCTTTTGTGCAAATACATAATTAAACAAATAAAATGGAGTTCAACAATCGTCTGTTGCTGAAAATCATTGAGCTGGTAAATTCGAAATGCATCTGTTGTTATAATTGAAATGTATTTAGCTAAAATTTTTTATGAACACATTTTATGGATATGGAAAAATTGAATAAATTAACACTAGATTAAAAGTTGAATTTCGCGAGACATATGAAATTTAAAGAAGAAATTTGGAGCATTAGCAAATGAATAAGTGAATAAATTCATAAATTTGTATGTTAATTAAATAATTATAACTTAAGTTAATATCAAATAATTTCGCATAATTTTTATAAAGCTGTGTATAAAATTCTTTTTCTTATAAAGTAATAATTTTCTGCAATAAAAAAGTTAATAGTTTGCACTTTTACATTCACTTAAAAAAATCTATATGTGATTGTATATAAAAACTTTGAATTGTTGTTAGTGTTTTGCACAAAATTTCTATTTCTGGCACACTTTTATGGTAAAAATCGTCTACTTTGGCACATTTTCTTATATTTCTCGCACGCTCAATTTACATAGCGTAAAAATTTTGCTTGAAATTTCTAGCATAAAAAATTTTAATTTTTTGAAATAAAATACACATTCTTGTGCGCCGAAAACATGTTTTTCTGATTTTTCAACTTTTAAAGGCCTCTCTCGTTCTTCATTTAAATAAAGTTAGAAAGCCAAAGGAGGACCTTTATTTTATGCATATTTTCTATATATGTATATACATACTTATATTTTCTGTATACGTACATATCTACAATGGCGGTCAAAACTGGATGATTAGGGTTACGATTTTATTTATTTATTTATTTTATTATTTTACCAGAACCAAGGATATCAACCTTTAAAATTTTATACAGAATTAAGAAACATTCAAAAAATTTTCACAAAAATGTTGAGCTTTATAATCAAAATTTTTATAAAATTTTTGAAATAGGGCGTTTTCGAACTGGCTGCCGAGTTAGGTTTAGCAATCGATATGTAAGTGAATACTCTTTCAATTTTAATATCAACAATTTTAAATTTAGTGGTTGTCCTTTGGATTTTAATTCCTTTAATACTTTGCTTTAATACTTTTAGTCGCAATAAGCCGAATCAAATGACCCCAGTTTTTTAATTTATTAAATTGGGAATAAATTATTCGGCACTTTCCTATTCGTTTTTTTTGGAAACTCGGAAGTTTCAAATAATTTCAAAGCTTAATTCAAATGGTTATAAAACAGTCATTGAACTCATGTAAAACCCTCTTAAGCCAACTGTGCATGTAAATGCGTTTCTGGGACAAGTTTGAACACAAAGGGCGCTTACACTTTTGCCGAGCTTCTGCTCCAATTTGTGTTGCACGTCTTGCTTTTGTTACAAAGTAGGGAGGGACCTACAGTTGTACGACGTCTCCCAATGGCAAATGGATTTTACGATAAGCCTTTTCAAGGCAGAAATACTCTCGCAGGCGTAGATTATGCTTTGAGGGTTAGGAATAACCTTTATTGAATCAAAAAAGCGCCATCCTTGGCCCGCATTGTGGCCTCCAAACGACCGATGCACAGTGGTGCTCCTAATTCACAGGAGCGTTAATTTTTTACTCATTTGATTCATTTTTGTTTCAAATTAAATCTTATAAAATTTTCCAGAGACCAGTTGAGCCCGATCTTTGAATTTTCATTTCCTTGTATTAAATTTATTAGCGGAAAAAGCAGAAAAAGTAGCAATTTTGAAGAAAATCGATTAAACCAGTAAACAAATGTTACATAACAAAAATAATTGTAGGGTTCCCTCAAAACGATACAAAATCAAAAAAAAATTTGAAATGTTCTAAAAAAAATTTTCACCAAAATTAAATTTTTTTAGTTCTTAGAAAAATGTAATTTTAGTATAATAAAGTGCAAGTTTCAAGTGGCTCAGAGTTCGCGTTGATTTTTAATAACAAACAGTGAATTATGAACATTAAATTCCGGTTTTCAACCACTGTGCGATGATGCCCCGCTCCCAGAGAAGTGGTTGGAAATGCTTGACACTGGGTTATTTGTTTTTAGCTTACTTTTCTCTTCAAAATACTCCAGGGCACAAAACGAACGTTGTTTTGTGCCATTTTTGATTGACGCTTGCGCTTTGAGTGGCGGTGCTTAGGACTGTTGGAATGTCTAAGGTTTGCGACCGAAATGTTTGTCTGCTCAGAGCTTTGGAACTGCCGCTAAAATTCTTTTCCGATATATTTGTGCAACTAATTTTGCTTCATGGTCCAAAATTGCGATCAGAGCGCGTCTTCAGCCGTTATACATAGCGATCCAAACCATAACCATCGGTAGCACCTGCTTTCTGCTGGCCTTTCGCATGTTCTACATTTTGGCTAACCTCCCTGGCAAGTAAATTCGATCATTTTGTTTGTTTTTTAGATGCTGCTCAAGTACGAATGATGCACGTACCTTGTCAATTCCTCGCCACTTTGAATGGCTTAGCTGGCAGAGCATCAACAATAAAAGCTTTGTTGTTTTTCAGACGTCATATTGATATTTGTTCTTTGTCATATGTAGTCGGGTCGTGAAACATCCGTCTTCTTTGGCTAGCGTTCTGGTTCAGTTTGTGCACTGGGTTAATTGCTGTTATCATTCAGTAGTGTTCCGCTAGAATCTTCCGTTCGCTGCCTAAATTTTTGATAGAATTTCCTCAAGCTCTTCGCACTCACGTATTTCCTCCTCTCTCTTTTTTTAGTCATAATCTAGTTGCTTATAAGTTTTGCCTACTACAGATTGCTCATCAAATAACAACACGAAAAAATCACATGATTTTTTCTTCCTAAATTTCATGTGCCACTAAAATTCATCAAAGTAATTATTGTTGTTATTGTTGTTGAGACTACCGACATTAATGCTGTTTTTGTTGTAAAAGTTTTTTGTTGTTATCCTTGAAGTATACGCGTTGCAATTTATGCTCTATATATACTCACCACATCGCTTAAGTATATATAAGTATGTACATTAGGGTGGTGTAAAATGCATGTGGGGAAAAAGTAGAGTCAGAATTCTTAAAAATCAATATTTTCGATCGGAAAACTCTGTTTCTCTGCAGGAGGTGCCCAATAATAACACTCAATTTATTTAACCATTTTTTCATAGCAACTATAATTTATAGGTCCACCAAAAACACCGAAAATGCAATGGGCGGACCAATAAAAAATCGTTAGTATTAAAAAATTGTTAAATAAACAACTAGGTATTACTATTGAAAGTCTTCTGAAGGGAATCTGAGTTTTCCGATCGAAAAATATTGATCTTCAAGCATTCTATACCATTTCTACGAAAAGTGGTTTTTTCCCATATAAAATACAGAGAAAACTTTGAGCGCTTATTTTTTGATTTCAAAATAAAAAATAGGGGTATACTTTTTTTCGATATAGAACAATCCTAGGGGCTGAGAGCATTAAAATTCCGACTTTACTCTTCTTGGACCGCCGTAATGTATGTGCACATTGATCCTTTTAAGTGCGTAAATGTAAATAAGGCATGTTAGGCACGTAATTGAATCTGCACATATTTGTGTTGCCCAACATGTTTAGATACATTTGGGTATCTAAGCAAAGCTGTTGGGCTTGCGTGTGCCTTGGTTTATGTATGTTGGACAGGGCAAATAAGAAAAAAATACACCATTAAATTTAAGCAATAAAGGCGTAAAAAGAAGTGTAGTATGTCATAAAATGTGTAGTAATGAAATTAAAAGTTAAATTATACTGAGGTCAGCGGTAACAATTGTCTCACGCCTTCTTACTCACGCAGCTATTTATAGGCTATGCGTTAAACTGAGCTTAAATTCGTGTGATATGTAGCTACATATGTCTGTATGTAAATATGTATAGGTTTTGTTTTTGTTAACATTTTTATTCTATTTCATCGCTGTTATTTTCATTACTTCCTTCATTAGCTTCATTGGATTTCAATTCTCGTTTGCATACTCTGTATGCGTAATCCATTAACTTTGTTTTTGGAAAGCAGTGTGTGAACAAATATAAATACATATGTACATATGTATGTTTGTACATATTCAGTATGGTAGATAAATATCTACATAGAAATATATGTACATTCTTTCTTCAATTTATGGACCCATACAAATTCAATTGTTTCGAATAGCTACCTACATATGATTATCTTACCTTTGTGGTATCATTGTTAGGCAAAGTAAATTCGTACGGCATTACAAAGTAAAATAACCATTCTTGTCTCAGTTACTTTTGAATTTCGGGGATGTATTTTTACTACCTGTGTACCTGGGTTTTTATGTTTAGCCAGCATAAAATACAGTAGTGCTTCTCATTTTTGGGCTACGCTTCATTTTTGAAATGATGTCATTTCTATTCCATTGTTTGCTCTTTCTAACCGGTCTGATTTTGAAAGGAAGCAGACGGAATATGTTGAGAAGAGCAAATGGTGTTTTTTGTCTGTATTTATGTATAAGTAAGTATGTACATACCCTGCAGCAAAATCCAGCCATAAACCAAGAATAATAATATACAAGCTGCGCTGGATGAGCAAAGAAATGCTACGCCACAAACTTTATTCGAGTTTCTCAATAAGCTGAGCAGCTGCAGAGGTGATGCTCTACTATTTTTTTTTTCTACTGCCGATGATATACAGCTACAATAAGAATTGTTGTGGTCTAGCCGCATTGGCATCCAAGGCACATTTTGTCAACAAAAAAACATTTGTTTAAAAGGCAGATATGTAAATTTTAAAATCTACTTGAGAAAAAGGCTTTTAGATTGACAGATATTAATATCAGGTAAACACCGAGACTTAGAGATCTACTGTACCCTCTACTCTCCACAATACATCAGAAAGTTAAGACGAACTTTCGGGGATAGGAAGTCGCCACTTATGGCTTGAC
Organism: Rhagoletis zephyria; assembly: GCF_001687245.7. Classification (NCBI taxonomy): domain Eukaryota; kingdom Metazoa; phylum Arthropoda; class Insecta; order Diptera; family Tephritidae; genus Rhagoletis; species Rhagoletis zephyria. The sequence goes on along the minus strand of NW_016162117.1, from coordinate 37,300 downwards.
ACCTCTCACATCTTCTGTAGACGATGTCACACTCGACACGAGTATGAAATCCTACCACCATATTCCCAGCTTATACAGATTATCTCATGGTCTACACGGTAGACTCTACAGCAATAGTGCGCACCCAGTAGCTCAGTTGGCTCACAACAACATCAGTGTGGCTCGCTATATTTGAAGCCTTTACACTAAATGCACAGTTGTCTGCCTCTCAATTCCTTCAAGTAACTTCACACGTTACCAGTTCAGCTCTCAGAAGAAGGTTGTTGACTACAGAAACCCATAGCAGAAGCGAAAGATACAGCTTTGCGGAGTCCCTCTACTTAGGTGCCTAGTGACTTTTAACATAGCTCTGCTGATATACATTATACAATGAAACATTCAATCCCGCCATCGATAACACTGGTCTACAAATTTCAACTTTTTTTCTGCGAATAAGACGGGACCTGGTGTTTCTGAACGGATTTTTCGTGCTGAACACGAATCCGGGGTCAAAAATGTCCCATCACGTCACGTTTTCGAGAAAAAAGGGGTTGAAACCCCTAAAAACAGCGTTTTTGGCCATTTTCGAAAAATTATAGAGCTGAACCCTGACGTGGTACAAATTTTGCATATATCAGAAATTAAAGGCTAAACCGTGCCCTTTCGAATGAGCCCTATGCCGAATTGATCGCGTGCACCCTTAAAGCAGGGGGTGTATTTGTGTTTAGGGGTGCAGGAAAAATTGATCACAGAAAGAATTTAATCTTAAACGATCATAGAAAATTAATAATGCCAAGGTTTTAACTATATTAAAAGTCGCTGATTACGAATCTGCAGTTAGATTTTAAAAATTTAAGATGACGGGTCGAATATGGTGGATATAAAAATTGGACTCCTAGACACAAATACACCCCCTGATCTAAGGGTGCATGCGATTAATTCGGCATAGGGCTCATTCGAAAGGGCACGATTTAGCCTTTAATTTCTGACATATACAAAGTTTGTAGCACGTCAGGGTTCAGCTCTACAATTTTTCAAAAATGGCCAAAAACGCTGTTTTTAGGGGTTTCAACCCCTTTTTTCTCGAAAACGTGACGTGATGGGAAGTTTTGGACCCCAGATTCGTGTTCAGCACGAAAAATCCGTTCGGAAACACCAGGTCCCGTCTTATTCGCAAAACCCTTGTAGACCAGTGTAATCGACTTGAAGCAAACATGGAAATTTTTTGCTCTCCAGGGAGGGCTAAACTCTGTGGGCAACTTTATGGAGCGCTGTCGCCGTAGAAGGGTAAACAAATACATACATATTGCCGAGACATGAACGAATGTTTTCAAAAATATTCTGGATAAACAACGAAAAGCTGATAGGTCTGACGCCTTCAGCTAATTCACTCCACTTCTAACTATCGTCGGGAAGAAAACTAGCTTAGCTTTGTTTCCATTTAGAAAAAATGTTCAAGAAATAGTATCAGCTCCGGAAAAGTCCCGCCCAACCCTAGAAATTTGTATGTGTGCATGCAGGAAATCTTTTAGGCACCCCTACATAGATAGATATAGGTTGAGATATGCACTGCGTTCAGAAGATCTATTGTGCACTTTCTTGGTGGGAGCGTAAGGGTTTTAGTCTTTACAGCTCGATCGATCAATTTCAATCTACCCATCGCGGCTTGATGGTGCTTGCAATCATGCATGTCAAAGTCCCAGACCCACCATTTCCTGCGTACGCGTAAAACCATCGAAAGAAGAGCGTATACTAAGCAATTGGAACAGCAGACTACATAGTTGCAGAATAATAGACTGGTAACTTTTTGTATCAAAAACTATTTATTTCAGCAATATTCATTTGCCAGAAAAACAGCCAAGGTTTAGGTGGAAAAAAGATTAATTTCAATAATAAGTTTCCTGCAATTTGCACTGTACAATCATAGATAATTAACTAAACTACAGATGTCGTTTTTATTCGTATGGAAATGTATAAATAAAAATAATTCGTTCCACTCTCCATTGCCTCACATGCAGATTACCCAGTTGCTTTGTTACCTAATTTGTTTTTTTTTTTAATCTCTATACGTTAATGATATTATACTGCCAAATTTCGGAAAGTCGCAATTTTGTGTAGGCATGTATGGAACTCGCGATTTCAATATACATACAGCTTTTTATATAAAAACTTGTATAAATATGGATACAAGGGCAATAGTATAAATATATACATACATATATCCATATAACTGTACGAGTCTAAAGTAAATTGAGGCGAATTGGAGCATCTTTAAAAACCACCTTTATTTTTTTTATGTGCTTAAGATCTTAGCGTTCTGCGAATAAATCGGAGCAGTTTGTTGGGTGTTAAAGAGCTCACGTGTTCGTCTTTAGCACATCGCTGCCAAAAGCTTACCTTTAGGAAATGCGAGCATGAAGTTCCATGGACAATTTTTGTTTTTTAACCCACGTTGTCATAGGGGGCTTTGTTGGGCGAAACGGCAAATCGATATTGTTTTTTTGGCGTTTTCACGAAAAGCGTTAAGGAATGCTTCCATTTTAATTCCAGCTGGAGGTATTCCTTATTTCCTAAGAGATTTCTTACCCAACCATTGCAAAGGCTAAACAATGAAAGAAAATGGGTAGCTAGTTCTTCTAAGATTGAGGGGAAATATGTGCACCTGGAGCCCCTCGATGCCTCCCAGTCATTGCTGAGCAATATATTCACCAAGCTTGGCGGGAGAACTGGTTGCAGACCAAGAATTATCTGGTACAAGCCCTCTCTAGCCAAATGGGCAGGTATTACCCGTTGACCTACGACCCCATAAATGGCTTTAAGGGCCTCTGAGGTGATTCATTTTCGTGCGACTACTTCAATATGATGCTGGAGAGCGTAATATGTGCCGAAAATCTGAATCCCAGCGGCACCATATATAGCAAAAGAACGATGTTGCTGGTGTATGCAGATGATATCGACATCGTTGGTCTGAAGCAAAAGAACGATGTAACCGCAGCATTTTCCCGTTTAGAAAAATAAGCTAACGTAGAAAGAGTACACACGTTTCGGGACACACCTCACTGCATAAACCCCACCAACAACGTCAGCCTGGTGATCAAGCGAAAATTAAACTCTTGTCAATAGGTGCTACTTTGGGCTCGGTAGGCAATTGAAAAGTAGAGCTCGCTCTCGAAAAGTCTCTCGTCATGCGCTTTCTTCTATATGGCGCAGAAACGTGGATGATGTCGTACAAAATGAGAAGGTTTAAGATGCTTTCGAGAGAACTATTCTATGCAAGATCGTGGACGACGGGTATAGGAGAAGGATTGAATGACGAATAGTATGAGCTTTTTAACGACATGGAGATAGTAAAGCGTACCCATGAATGGACACTGAAAGAAAACGGGCCCACGCACCAAATGGACGGACCAAGTGCAGAAGGACCTTTCTGCACTCAGGATGAGCAACTACCGCAAATTCGCACAGAGGAGGTAGGCAATTGGAGAAACTTTTTGGTGAGTTTCATGAAAGTTTACTGTCCAGGATTACTCCTTTCAGGGGACGGGGAGACAAGACCATCAAATATTCGACTATTAGAGAAAAGCACAACACTAGTTTCGTTGGTTTGGCGAGAAACAAATATTCTTGTACGCCAAGTATCAATTATGTTCAACTTTCTGTGGGCTTGCCTGCAAACAACTGAGAGAAAAGTATCTGTAATGAGCTAGGTCGCTGAGTTTTATAAGTCAAGACGATATAACAAAACGCCAGATCAACGGTGACCTGAGAACGGTCGTTATTAACACCGCCCGTAATTAACACCTCCTCGTGCCTGAATCTCCACGAACCTTTGCACGATCAATGAATGGATCTAGTTTTTTCTTGCTTACTTTTTCCTAAAGTTAGTTACCCTATCTAATTGTTGGATTTTCTTCAAAACTAAGTAAACGGCTGGCTTGGAAATGTGCAAAAATTTAGTGTGGGTTTTATAGCTGCGCCGTTCGAAGGCGTCTGGCGCACACCCTAAATTCGAGAGTAGATCGTACGATATATGTAACATTTTCCAGCTCTTATCAATTTTTCAATGATTCAATCTTAAAACCATTTTCGCTTAAACATATTCATTGCCAGCAATATTTGGTTTTTTTCTAAGAATTTATTTATTTACGGCTAAACCCAGTGGGAATTATTAGCAACTTACTCTTCACCTGGAAGTCATTACCATTTCCCTGCCGAACGTCCCTTACTTTTACAAAGGCATGACCGCCTTATGTAAGTAGGAATTTAGAATGTACATTTGCTATCAAACATACTTCTGAGTCGCTTTACAAAGTAAGTTACGTGTAATGCAGAGCAGTCGCTCGGAGTAGTTCGGTGCTTGGAAATAACTTCGGCTGCACGTTATTTTGCAACTGACAACGTAATGTGTCGCCGGAGGTGTTCATTTTGTGCTTTACTAGTAGATTACGCTGGTCATGATGACAATTTTGGTACTAAAAACTGAAAGAAAACATGGCTTACCTCGTAAGGTGCTTACCTATTTTCCCAGTGGGAAGCGCAGGCTCGGAATGTGCTATTTCTGAATACATACATATAAAATATTTATGATAGAAAGTTAGTAAAATAAATAAAAGTGTATTTATATTTACTTGCCATACCCGGTGAAATAATTGCTCTCTGCTTTGTATGTTATTTATTTTGTAATATTTTATTTGCTTTTTCTTTTCTTGTTATTTGTTCGTCGTCTTATATTTATTATGTCATGATATATTTGATTATATAAGACTTACTAGGTCATAAACAGATATTGCCAGTCAAATAGCAGTCAACAAGCGAATTGAATGCCTGTTTAGCATACAAGCTGCAAATTTCTGTCTTTCAATAAACTGTAAATGTATTAGCAATGCAATAAAAAACACTTTATGTACTCGTATAAAACTTTATGAGCTTTGCAGCCGTACGAATGATCAGTGAAATCATACTCAAGATCACAGCGTGCCGAGCAGTAAATGTGAACTTGAACTAACTTCATTTGTATGCAAGTCTCATTATGTACATATGTTTATTTGGATGTATGTATATATATAGGGTGACTTCATAAGATCGCATTATTTTAATAAATAAAAGACAACAAAACTTGTCGAAATGATCATGTTTCATCATGTTTCTTCATGTTTTTTAGTCTATGGCATTTATGTATGAAATCGGCTGCGGTTTTTTGGCATAGCCCATACCAGAATTCCATTGATGTAAAACCGCAAATGTGGCAGTTTGGCTTTTGAACATGACGATTTTTTTTTTATTTTAAATAGGAGCAACCCCTCTTTCCCAAGCTTCGAGTTGGTAAAAATATGGCGCTGCAAATCGTCGCTAGGCTTCAGTTCCTATGTAAATTGAATTTTGTAGGCTAGAAAAAGTTCAATTGCTGTGCACGACGACGAATTGAGGTTGTCGCGGCCTGGTCCACAATAGCAATATTTTCGGTGGTACAACCTGTAAAAAAACGCACGGGTGTTTTGACGCTTTGCGCCGACCCAGTTTCTGCAAACAAGGTGGCCGGTTATGCTGACCGAATCAATTACGTCATGTGCGAAATTCACTTCTTGCAGAACAACCATTTTAAATAAATTATTTGGATCACTTTTACGCGTTGTTCAACTAAGTATCGCTCCATGACTAAATTTTCCAAAGCCTGTAGTACCAATTGTCTGAAAAAAGACTAAAAAATCACAAACAATTGATGTCAATGAGCTGGATCATTTTTGGAACACCCTATACTTATGTATATAAATTTGCATGTGCTCCTTGCTGAAATGCGGGTGTGGTATTTACTGTTACGCAGCTGAGCAAGTACAGTTTTATAAAAATTTTATTTCAGTTTTTTATATTGCTTGCTGTTCAAGCATCTGCTTACTTTTATCGAGTGTATGACATCATTTTTTTTTTAAACTGACTGAATGTGATCCTCAAGGGGATCATCTCTTGGCAGTGTTGTCAGTTATAACATTTATTAGGTGTTAATATTCTGAATATCCACCCAATAATAATATACGTAAGTCTGATCACTATCCTCGTATAGTGTACAGCGAATGCGAAGTCTCCAGGTCGTTCGGTTCCAGTTAAGCGCCATCAATGGGGATGTAAATTTTTTAACGGCTACCACGAACGACTAATCGACGAAACACCCTGAGACGATTATGAATGCAGCTAATTTCAAGCCCTAGAGCTCGTCAGGGCTAGTTTGGAAGTGCTAGCCAAAATACTTCAAGCTTAGGCTCGCGAAGGCGAAGGTGATTCCATCTCGTTATCCTCCAGGCAACTGCAATAGAAGAGTTCAAGTAAGATTCCCAGTCAGAAGACCCAAAAGCGAGAGATGTTGCTTTTCAAATATATGGATCTTGAAATTACGCAAGTTATAGGTTTTTCCCAGCGCTTGCTGAGCTGAGCTCACATGATGCTCATCTGTCCAAGAGTCAACCATAAGTAGTCACATATGTCTCCAACTTCTCTCCATTTAGTTTCAACCATCTTGTTTCCCGCAATGTCGCTGTGGCTTGGAACACGGAAGTGATCTTAATAAGACAGTATTTTAAAACAAATGAGACAGATTTAAGACATTCCCTGACCATTCTCGAGTGAACCACCACTGCTTGCAGGGCCTAAGGGTTCCCGGCAAAATACCTCTTCACCAACTCTCATGTTTTGATGCATTCCTTAAAAAGTTGACTGCCTTCCTCAATTCATGAAAGGAACTTAACGGTTATGAGCTTTATAAAAAATATCATAATTTAACCGTTAGAATAATAATCAGCCTTATCATGAGTTTAATTTTCCCCGAACCGGTTCACTTTTTACTTTTGGTTTCCATGGGTTTACTATGGGCGGATGTCAAATTTTCGGGTGAATTTTTTTCAGGCGAAACTCAGGATAAGGCAGATTATTTTATTTCGATCCAATTTCACTGTTTTTTTTTTTANGGCGAAACTCAGGATAAGGCAGATTATTTTATTTCGATCCAATTTCACTGATTTTTTTTTTTATTTTTTTTGCGATACAAAAATCGTGATGTCATAACCGTTATTTCCAGGTTAAATGTTGTAGAACATAAAAGATTTAAAGCGGTCATAAAAAACGGTCAAAAATGATCAAAGAAAAATAAATTAAATTCCAAAATAAAAATAAAATTTGACTGAAAAAATTCAAATAAAAATCGCTCGCTTATTTTCGATCGAAGAAATTAAAAGGAATAAATAACGACTTTGCAATGATGTAAAAAAAAAATATTGGTATTTGATGGATATTTTCGGTCTTTAAAATTATCCCTTCAGAAAATGTTTGTAGAGAAGAAGGTGCTAGGAGCTATGCAGTACGGAATTGTGTTAACCCGTATGCCTCAAACTCTATGGTTTTACTCTTGAAACTCAGGTTTTGCCAAATAGTAATAGTAGGGCATATTCATAGTCGAAATAAAGTCGACGTTAAAGTTAGTAGCAGCTTTGTTGACAGATATTGCATTGAAATTATGTCAAAAATCAGCTACTAACTTTAGAGTCTACTTTATCTTGACTACATATGAATATGCCCCAATATTTAATTCTAATAAGAGCGAAACACACCACACAAGCGGCTTGACAAACAGAACGAAATATCACTTTGCTTCAAGCAATGGATGGGGGTCTTTGAAGGTTTGACAAGCCGCCTGAGGGAAATTCAAGCGAAAATTAAAATCTTTTGATTAAACGAGCCATGTTTGCATCATGTATGGCGAAATGGGAAAAGTAGGTTTGAAGTATGCTTGACAAGCCGCTTGTGTGGTGTATTTAATATCTGCTATCAATCTAAAGATATGGATATAAGTGAAACGGAAATAGCAACACCATTATTTAGTACATTTATTTTAGCTATTATTTATTTTATCATATGTATTTATATTCAGCCTTATCGTGAGTTTCGTGCGAAAACAAAAGCGCCTTAGTGAATACATGGAAAAGAAAAGTGAAAAGTGTTCGATAAGGCTGAATGTGTCTCGCCATATTTAGTGATATCTCACGTAATTGATTATAAGATCTTAGTTCATATACATACATACGTATATACTAGTGTCCGACCGAAGGTTCGGCCTGGTTTCGGTATTCGGCCGAATTTTTGTCGGCTGAATTTTTATCTTCGGCCTCGGCCTTCGGCGCTATTTGGAAGTTTTTCAACAGAAAAAAGGCAACTGCGATTTGCAATGTGTATCAGAAAGCGCTTTCCCTGGNGTAACTTTCGCCTGTCTATTTTTAGTTAATTTTATTTTTCTATTCATGATAACATTTTTATAATCAATTAGGAGGGCTTTTTACTTTAGGGCTGACGTCGCATATAGCAACAATTAATCATCACCCAACTGCTTATTGGTTTTAATTTCATTAAGTATCTTTTTATTAAAATTATTTAAATACCTATATCGGCACTCGTGCTGTCAACATTTACTATCAATTGTAGAGAATCCAATTTAAATATTTGTGCAAATATTGCCAAGTTCTTGTCTTAAGTTATAAACGTTGGTATTGCATTCGATTGCTTATCAAAAAAAAATTGTTGCCCCTATCGAAAAGAGTAAGTGTCAGACTGGACTACTGAGAGGCTTCCATTCAAAGTGTGCGTTTTAGGCATTCTTAAGAATACTACATTTCTTGTAAACTGAGTAGAACTCACTAAGGTTTATATCCTTGAGCTTTGCGCCCGGTTGCAGGGGATTTGATTCTTGTAATTACTTTTAGAAATTTCACTTATTTTTATTTTTCACGAACAAGCTAATAAAGTTATCGAACCACACACTTGTATGTATGTAGGTATATTTACTAGCTCCTTGCTTACCAACTAAAGAGATTAAATTGAATGTAATAGCTGCTAAATAGCTATAAAACTTTTACTAATAGCCCATTAGCATTTATTTAATAGCAACTTAATTTAATTGATTTATGACAGCAAATGTCAGGCAAACAATATTGACAGCTAATTGACAGGCACACACCCGCTAAGCAGCATGGGTGCATTACGCACATACATATGTATGGCAATGAGGCCTTCTACATAGTATTGAGTAAGCGTAATACAAAGGTGAAATAAAATAAGAGTACTTTTATGCATAGAAGGAATACAATAACTCCACTGCGCCATTAAAAGCTGCAACATCCTTTTTGTTCGTCTGCAATAAATTGTTGTCAATTGTTCTGCGTCAATATTTATTGTATACATTACTACAAAATTTTACCAATATAAACAGGTAAATAATGAAGGAAATGTTTTGTCAACAGTTGGCCGAATATTGAGTATTATTTACGACAGAATTTACTTAATCCATTAGTATTGTATATGCGCGAACGCAATTTTCTGTTTACCAGTGAACAATTTCTGTATAGTAAACTGATGATAAATTTGGTAAAAATAAATTTTAATAAATAAACTATGAAAAATCGAGCTGATCTTGTAGGTATGCATAGAAAAAAACACACAAACTCAATCACCCATTAACTTTTATAATAACAAAAATTTCGCAGAATTAATTTTTGTTTTACTTAATGCATGTTTACGTATGTAAAATAAACACCCGAAATGTGCGTTTTAATTTCTGAAATTTAAGGTTTATGAGCTTAGTGAAGATGAAAAAATCCTCCGTTTAGCAGAGCAATTTCAGCAAATTCAAATCTTTTCTACGACAATTGGAAGACAGTAGGTAAGATAGTTTGAAAAACTTTGTTTAATGGCTCGAAAGTCTCATAAAAAAAGCACTCTTGCCAACTTTTCACAGAAAGCATCACTGTTCCAAATGGAGATGTACATACACAAGTAAATCCTTTTGCTCGCGCTGCTCCAACAGCCGCAATGGCCGAGTGAGCAAAGCTCTGGCGTGCATTCAAGAGAGCCGAAATTCGAATCCTCGGGCGGCGGATTTTTTTCTGTTATTTTAATTTAGTTGTTGTTTTTTAAATTTAGTTTTCATTTGATTTTAAAATTTTATTGGCTTCAAATGAAAAGTATCTCTAAAAATTCTTAATTTAATGTAACTTTTTGAAAGTTGATTATGTTTTTTAATCAATTATTTTAATTTTTAATTTTATTCTCTTTTAATATTTACATTTTATTGTTTTAAAAAGAAAAATACTGTTTTTCAATTTACTTTTTTTTCAATTTGTATTTTGTTTTATTTTATTTTAATATTTAAATTTTATTGTTCTAGAAGGAAAGCAATTTTTTAATTTCATTTAATTTTTAGAAACTTATTATATTTCTTTTTTTCCAATTTAATTTTTTTCTTTTTGAATTTAGTTTTCTTTTCATTTTTAGGTTAAATTTTTTTTTATGTTTTTCATAATTACGTATATTTTTTTAATGTAATTTTCTTTCAGTTTTTAGATTTTATTGTTTTAAAAAGAAAAGTATTTTTTTAATATCATTTAATTTTTAGAAAATTAATTATTTTTTTCTTCTATTAATGTTTTTTTTTCCTTGTTAGTGTGTTCTTGTTTTTAATATAATTTTCTTTTAATTTTTGTATTTTATTGTTTTAAAAGAAAACGATTTTTTATTATTTTCATTCAATTGTTATAAAATTATTTTATTTACTTTTTTGGTTTTTTAATCGTTTTTTTTTATTATTTTAATTTAACTTAATTAAACATTTTTTACTGTTTTAAAAATTATTTTCTTTCGGTCTTTAGATTTAATTTTTTTTAAAGGAAACATATTTTTATAATTTAATTTAATTTTTATATACTTAATTTATTTTTTTTCCTTTATTAATGTTCTGTTTTCTTTGTTAGTGTGTTCTTGTTGTTAAACCTAAATGCATGTGTGTGTAAAATAAGAAATAATATGTAAATCGAATTCTTGCGTTCAGAAACCATATCAAATTCATCGAGACAATTTTTGGTAAATTTTTTCAACCCGCTTACCAGCGTTTATAATAAATCTATTCAAATAAGGGTCAAAAAGATGCGAAATTATTTATTAATGCGTACATATACGTTTATAAAATGGAGTACAACCTCAAATTTAGATAGGACCCTATACATTTCTATGGGTTATAAAGACTCATTGTTATTTGAGTTAAGGGTTAAAATGTTCTACCAAAAAATGCCTCGCTAAATTTTACTGGGGGTCTCTGAAGACAAAGGCAAGGACATTTGACATTTTAAGTCAATAAAAAAATTACGTGAATGCTGAATTTGTGGCCAAATTTCAAACCCACTGTACAATGTGATGTGGCGGAGCAAAATATTCTTTGGATTCAACTGCCATGCATGATTTCCAACGCTTTGCCATTGTTTCAACAAGTCCCTAAAATGGCTGTTGCGCAGTGTTATAAGTAAATACAAATCAGATTAAATATTCTTGTTCATAATTTTTCACTTAATGTATTTGATAAAACTGACATTGGCATAAAATTTCACGAAATTAAATTGAGTCTAAAGCTCTTCTGAAATTCATGAGTACTTTTTTATGCAAATACCACGCAAGTTTTAATTCTGATTTTTTTCTGTTGAATTTTTAAACACAAAATTCACCTTACCAATCCCTTTGTTTGGCGAAAAATTGAGAAATTCAACTTTCGTCTGTTAATAATTTGCATAACCAGACAGCTTTGTCTTTATCAAATTTTTGCTACATCACACTTTATCTAATTTGTATAAAGTTTTATTTACAGAGAAGTAGATATGTGCTCGTAGGCATGTGTGTATGCATATTAGGGTGTTCCAAAATTAGTAAATTCGGATTTTAATGCTCTCAACCCATAGGAGTCTTCCTATCGAAAAGTATTGATTTTCAAGAATTCTATACGATTTCTACGAAAAGTGTTTTTGTCCATATAAAATACATGGAAAACATTGGGCGCTTTGAGTGACCTCTAAATATTTTTTGATTTCAAAATAAAAAATTGTGGAAATTTTTTTTGATATAGAACAATTATAGTGGGTGAGAGCAAAAAAGTTTCGACTTTACTTTTTCAATGAATTTTCGCACCACCCTAATGTACATACATACATACATACATTTGCATGCTAAATATATGCATTTCGTTTCGATAAAAATTAAAGGCTCGCATTACATTCGACCAAGCATGAATATGTATGTATGTACCTACTTCGTAAAGAGTATAAAAATGTTATCATTGCTGGAATTTCACGCTTGAATGAATCACTAATTTGCATTTGGATTGATTGCTGCCAGAGGCAGTGAGTGAGTCGCTGAACTGGCATGAAATACAATCGCCCGCCTGCAATAGCAATGATGTAATGCAGCAAAAGGCGATGCAACTTTAATTAGATAACAAATAAATAAAAACTGAACAACATAAAAATGCAATGCGAACATTTAAGCAATTTATACACATGTATGTATGTATGTATGTATGCACTCTTACCAACAAATATTGTGCAGAATAATTAGGGAAAAATTGTTAAATACACATTTATCCAAGCTTTTGCAGTTACTTTTTTCTTGAAATAATTTTTTGGAACTCTCCAAGCAAATTATTTCTCCAGAAACACCCAATCGGAGCTGTTTCCGGGTAATGCCAAATTTTACATACATATATGTCCTTATGTCAGCTTTGTCCAGATCTTGTGTTTTATAAAGAAGACAGTAACTGTCTTGAACGAATCCAGAGCAGACGATATGGATTCTATAACAATTATATTACTGAGAAAATTTTCACCCAATTTTATAAAGTGAGTACCATTTTAGTGATACCTTCAATGCTCAATCGATGCACAGCTTCCAGTAGCCATTGAGCCGATATTCTAGAACGATTTTATGATACACGATTTGGAACAAACTCCGAGTTTACTAATTTTTTTTTAAACAATAAAGTCAAAAGCAAACATCCTTTTCTTAAGACAGTGCATTTCTAAAATTTATGGAAAACTATTGAATGACTATTAAAAAACATATACTTAGAACGAACCAAAGAAACGTTATAATGGAGTTGAAAGTAGAAACTTTGAAGTCAGGATTTCTTTAAAGGTAAAAAAAAAAAACATTTTACCCAAATTTACAGTGTTTTGACAAAGAAATAGATGCTAGATGTTTATGGAAAAGCCTTTAATGATCGAGAGTCGCTTGAATTGATAAAAAGAAATTATGAAGTGGAAAACTAATATTTTTTCGCTAACCTTGAAATTTTCATGACGTGGTTCAAGAAAATTTTATCGAAAAATTTTTTTTATGAATTTTTCGCTTTTCTTGAGAGCTGTATACAAATTATAAAAAAAACTTTTTTACAGACTTCAATTTTCTTCCATGATTCCGATACGTTGACTTAAAAAGGAGATACGCAATTGCAAAGATGAAAAAAATATTTTTCCTGTGTTATTTAAATTGAAAGTAGAAATTCGCTATGAGGTACCACTTAATCTTAATATTAGGGGCTGCCCCGAAAATATTTCACAATGGATTTGAAAAAAAAATTGTATTTTTTTGAACCAGTCTAATGTATGTATTTTAAAATCTTAGGACCGTTTTTTAAAGTGACGAGCTAACTCTCATTCGGCATTTCAGTATGTTATAAAGAGAGATAATCAGCTGCACTCTGAAATATTCTGCAGGAATATTTTGCCCAATGTCTTTAGCTGCATCCTTGCGAGGGCTGGGCACTCGTACAGAAAGTGTTTGACTGTCTCTTTAAAAGCCCCAGTCCTTTCATCTATGACAGAAAGTATTGAAGGGTAAGCCAACGGAAACTGTCGTGAGTTTATAGGTATCTTCTTTGCCTAATTCTAAAAGAGGCCTGTTTCCACCACTGTCTAACCTTCGAAGGATAAGTTTCGACAATTCCGCCTTTCAAATGTTCAATTTCAATCAAATTTCTTGAAATCGTTCAAACCAGAAACCGAGAACAAAAGGTATGATCGAAACTAAATTTTGTTCTCATAGGTTTGTTCCCAAGAATGCTTCAAAACCAAAACCAAAATGCGAACAAAACTGTCGAAAATATTCTCAGTGGGAATTACATAAAAATAAAACCCTGTGAAACGTTTCCAAAGAGAACAAAATGCGAACAAAATTCTCCGGAAAGTTTTGCAAACGAAATAAACGGGTACAAAAGTCTAAGGAACTTTATCTCGAAGAACAATTTGGGCACTAAACTCTTGGGAACTTTCGTACAGATAACGAAACGGGAACAAATATCTCTGAAGTATTCGCGAAGAACGGAAGCGATAACAAAATTTGTCACATAGCCTTCATTAGTTTGAAATGTTTGAAATATTAAAATTAATCAAAAAAGAACTGAAAGATACATCTGGCAATTAAGTAAACGAAAGACTTAAGACACGAACTTTTCTTCCACAAAAAAAATGAAAAAGTGTTCCATAAATGGACAGTCTACCCTAATGATAAACAATCTGGAAGTTGAAATGATCCAGATTTCCCGTGACTTATAATAAACAATCAACCACTGAAACGATTTTTCATGCCAACACGCAGACTCCCCTCTCATTCTTAAACTTTTTTTCTCGTTTTGTTCTCTAGCACAACATTCCCCAGACTTTTATTCTTATTTGATCCTCCTTGAAAAAGTACTCGATACTTTCGTTCTCATTGGAAACTTTCCCGAAAGTTTCGTTCTCATTTTGTTCATTTTGGAAAATTTTCCGAAAGTTTCGTTCTCATTCTATTCTTCTTAAGAACGTAATGGTAAAGTCCATATTTCAGCCCAATTCATCCATCGACAATTCATTACAAAACTTTATTTTATATTTGTATGTGACCTAGGATAAATAATATTGCCCTTGAAATTCCATAATGTAGTCATTCTCAATACATATTTATGTGGGTACATATATGTATATTTATGTATCTGCATATGTACATAAATATGTATATACTTATACGACTTTCAAGTTCAAAATAAATATGTGTAATTGAGAATTCGCCGAAAGGCAATAAAATGCATTGTGAAACAAAAATTAATTGCGTGTTTATTTCTGGGACCGATTTTTTTTTTGTTTTGTAGAGGAGTAAGTGTGCTGAATTTTCGCTTTTTTCACGTTTGTTATTATATTTATTTCGATTTCGGTATGCAAATCACGTCTGGATAATATTACTGTACGTTTTTATTTTATTGCCATTATAGTTTTTGTTATGATGATAAATTTACTGAGCGATGAATCAAAGTGGAAATGAGTCACATTATTAGAAAAATAACGATAGGCCCTCAGCGTGGCCATTCACTACTCGTTTTTATCTTGCAAAGAATGTCCGAAGAATAAAGGCAAAAATTGGTTAAGCTGATTTAGTATTAGGAGGATTTTATTGAGAAAATCTTGCCTGGGAACGGCGTTCGCTTAAATTGAGTGCACTTCCTTATAGGAGCATTATTGGTGGACATTCTACTGGGCAGGCCGATGCTATCAAAATCCACTAGTACCTCTACAGCTCGTCGCTGATAATGCCAGCTATACTAATAACATTGCAAATGTAAATGTCTTACTTGTCTCTTATTTGTTCAAAGGGTCTGCCTATCAAATTTTGTCTTCTCTTTCCTGTTTTGTGTAATCGTTAGTTGACCTAGAATCCTTCAAGGCCACTGAAACTATTCTACTTTCGCTGACGTCCAATTTCTCATCATCTACACAAATGTACGCCTAATTCTGGGTATATTAAGCCTCCCGGCCTCCTGCCTTTCAATTTGTACAGGTGTTCATCTTTAACAACAGTTACCCTGTTTGAAACTATCAACGACCTCTCGTACTCTCGAGCCAAGCGATGTTGGTATGTGGCAGCCTAACTGGCTATTTGATTATCTGCTGCGTTTTACTTATTGGTAATTATCAATAAATATGATATGACTCCCTGAAATCTGAACCTAATTATCTTGTACTTCTCCCCTACAATCCTACTTTTGCATACCTTTCTCCCTACCCTCCTCTCAGGTCATTTGCTTGGCGCAATAATCGGTAAGCGTATTGTTCATTGCCTCTGGCACCATTTTTATTGAGCGTTGGACCAGTCATTATAATGTGCAGTCCAGGGATCGTAATGCGATAAAGGGTACAGCTGCATTAATGATAATAACTGCGGTTATATTTATTGCTGACTCAATTGTTATTTTACGCCGTTAAAGTGTATCGCACATAAGTATGTATGTATGTATGCATGTATATTAATATGTAAACTTAATAAACGTGTATGTATGTATATAAATAGTAGCTCGCAAATAAGTGAGCGTGCAAAATGTGCCAAAGTTTTGATAAGGGATTAAAGTCAATTATACATACACATAATTTATGTACATATGTATATATATCACTGTGTTTTTATTCAAAGTGCTCATTAATATGCGCTTGCAATTTTATTCATTTAATTCATGCTTGTTAAGTAATTCGAAATATGTACATAAAAAATAAAAATATTTTTACCACAATTTATTTGTAGGGCATCGCGATCGCCTGCATTGTGCTATGGGAGACCTCTGGCGACCTCTCCTCAAGACCGCTGATTGTTTGCGGTACTTTGGGAGGTTTCACTATCATTTGCGGTGTACTGCTGATTGGTGAGTAAAATAGTATTTGGTGTTTTATTAAGTCACACATACTTACAAATGTATGTAAAAGAATTAACGCTTAAACTTTAGCTATCATAAGCCAAGAAAAGCTAAATATTAATACACTCCGGTTATCTTGAACTCGGTTCTTCCTACCGCCCTTTTTGTAGCACCTGTGGTTTTGTTTTTTGGAATATTTAGGTAAAAGGTCCAAGCGTATGCGAAAACTGTTGAAAAGATATTTCTTTAATTTTTTGCACGAATTTTGCACAACTTTAGAAAATTGAATTAAGTTCTCATTTATCTTTCAGATCCTAGAGTTTAATCAAGCAACGTTTCTCCTTTCAAAAAGGGTCGAAGAAATTGTCTGAACCGTTAGAGCTATAATAACTCCTGTTTTCGCCGAAAAAGCACCAATTTCCAGTCGTCATTTTAAGGCAGCTTAGACGAAGAACTTTCCTGTCGTGATTGTTAATATTCTGCAAATTTTAGATTTTTTTTATTAAAAAAAAAATTATAATAGTAGAGCCATTCTTCTTCAATTTCGGTCCATTGTATTATTGCATTGATTTTGATAAAAATAAAGCCGCTTCGGTTACCACAAGTCCAAATATAAGCTCGGATTTCTGCAGAAAAAATATCCTTATTCAATTACGAGTATATAAAATATTGTGGCAAAAAAAAATATTTATTATCTTATATGTATGTGTAAGGCCAACTATTTTCTTGAAGCAAGGTTTACTTTGCACGTTAAATACTTAAGTAGTAGTTCACAGACTTTGAGTCAGAATCTTAGTTAGTTGTTAGTTGGGTAAATTGTTAGGCCAATTTAATTTTGAAATTTCTAAGATGATCGGGCAAATATCAAAATCTTAACAAATAACTACATATTCTTAAAATGTTAATAAAAATGCTCTTTTTTGTAAAGTTTTACTGCTAACTAAAATCCTTCTTTCTCTTTTTCTTTTTATTCAAAACGAATACTATATTGTATATTTTAGGACACATACTCAACTCGATTGTGGAGAAGCGTCTTAATGCGCTCATCTCGATTATTGGATGCGTTCTCTTCGTGATTTCCGGTGCCCTTATCATCGATGAATGGCATGATAACTCGAACTTCCTGGTCAAGGAACGCAAGCGAAATGCACTCGCAGCTGGTTCGTTGATGATCATCAATGGTGCAGTCTTCTTGTTGGATACACTCTCTATTTGCCGAACGTAAATGTCACACAACAATTTGTCTGATAAAATATGTAATACTTTTGCATAAACATACATATTTACATGCATACCTACATATATGTAAATGTTGCCGTACAGAGTAACACAAATACACATTTTACATAGATTATAAATGTACATGTCTACATAACCACATAAATTCTTATACACACTTTCACACTCAATTGTTATTATATATACTCGCATACTACATATTTATTGAGCAAAAAAAGAAGAAATTCTTATAAAAAATCTCCTTGCGAAAAATGTACTGGTATCGCTTTTGTGTCTGTCTTATTAGAATTGAATGCTTTTATATAAATGCATACCTCCATACAATACACAAGCTGCGTTTTTTAAATTTACTACACTGAGAAAAAAAAAGAAGTTTATTTACGACAATTACAAGTTATCAAATCTTGTGTTGAGAGAAACATATTTAGCTGAATGTTTTCTCAGTGTGGCGAGCAAGGAAAACTACGAGTTTAGCTTCACAACTCAGTGAAGTAAAACACAAATTTTAAAGGAGAAATGGAGTTTCGAAAAGATGTGGAAAAATTGAGAATATCATTAAAAATCATAGAGAAAGTTGGATACTGGGTTGAAACAAAGTTTTTTATATTTTTACATTTTTACAGATTATGCATTTGTACCAAGATAGAAAAGTTTTGTGTATTTAAAAACTGACGAAAAACTATGTGTATTAATTTTGTATAATTTGAATAAAAATTTAAATTTTTATCAAATAAAATAATAAAAATAGAATTTTGTATGGGTATAATTAACAAAATGAAGGTTTACAGAATCTCACAGGGCGTCCGTCACGGCTGCCATTGAACAGTCACAAAAGTATGGGTTAAATTTTGTTTGTGAAGTTATTTAAAATAGCGCAGTTCCTTAAAAATGCAAGTATGCTACTTATTAACATTTTCGTAGATAATTTTATACACAACTAGCAATTACCCGGCGTGCTTCGCTGCGCTATAAATGTATTTTTGTGTTGTAACCCTCTCCCAAAACTCATATGACCTCATTTATACAATATATTTAAAGAGCTTTATGAAGTAAGATCTAAAAAAAATATTCGATATATGAAGCATTGTTTACTTTTTTGAGTGTGGGTGTTAATTAATATATTTTCGAAGGTAATTAGAAAATATGTAAAGTACACACTTTCTTTTGGAAATTTAATTTATAATCTTATAACTGGAGTCTACTATCGCACCCTTTCCTCAAACGTGTGCTAATTCAATCATATTTTTTGTTACCNAATCGGACAAGCCGTCTAGGATGATAGAAATCCGAAAAAAACACGTAAAGCCAAACAGAATTACTCTTTTTTTTTTGTTTTTGCAAAACGTGCAAAGATACCCACATGAAATTTCTTATGTGCACCGTCCACACAGACCCCAATCACCCCTGAAAATTTCTTTGATATCGGGCAAGCCGTCTAGGAGGAGTATGCGAACAGGAAGTTTTGCCACTTAATTTTATATATATAGATTCACCATGTCAAAAATTGTTTTTTACATTTGTTTTTTTCTTTCATTTGACTGGAGTCATCGCAATAGATTTTCTTCATGTTTACCCTTGTCCTGCTTTACTCGTATTCGCTTATGTGAATTTGAATTTCTTCAGCATTTTATTTTATTTACGTATATATTCTTTATGATTTACTTCCATGCTCATTGTAGCCGCCGAGAAGTGCCAGTGATTAAGGAGACATCAAAAAATACCTACGACTTGAATCGGTACTAATATAAGTAAAGGTGCTGTTGGACTGGAAAAATTGTTACTACTACAAATTAAATTATGTGATATTAGTTTTAATTTAGACTTTAAGCTGTTAAATATGCAGAGACTGTAAATAAAAGTTATTTTTGGATATTGAAATCAAAAAGACAGCGAAAAAGTATCTCTCTCGCTATGGACTACGATTTGCTCTTGACTTAAAAAAAATGTAATTATTTTGAGCTAAAAGTACCCATTACATCTTAATTTTTTTTTTATTATTTTAATAAAAAAATACCTATAATTTCTTAACTTTTAATATATTATTTTTTTACGACAAAAATGAGACAAAGTTCACCTGATTACACAGGCCAACAAAATTTCAAAAAAATTTTGCGTTACAGAGAGTAAACGTTGACTCTTTTACAGCCAGTTTCACCAGCAATTTAAGTAGAAAATAATTTTTTATTTTCTGTCAGTTTCCATATAAAATTCAAACATTAAAATAATTTTTCCCTTAAATTGCTCTCGTGAAATTGGCTGTTATGATATATTTTGACTTTAATGTGGCAAAATTCTAATTTTTGGTAATTTTCCCCTTAACTTAACTCACCTCAACTCATATCACCTCCGCTTAAACTCCACCTGTGCTCACCACTCATTAATTCACCACACCTTAACTCCCACACATAAGGTTGTGGTAAGTTGAGGTGTGGTGATATGAGGTGTGGTGAGAAAGTTGAGGTGTGGTGGAGTTAGGTGTGGTGGGCTTAACAGGTATGGTGAGTTTAGGTGTGGTGAATTTAGTTGTGGGGAGTTTAATTGTGATGAATTAAGGTGTGGTGAATTTAGGTGTGAGGAGTTAAGATGTGCACCTCAACTCACCACACCTTAACTCCCCACAGCTAAATTCACCACACCTAAATTCACCACACCTTAATAGTAGTATTAATCCTATAGAAAGTGACAACTTTGGGTATTGGCTATGGCACTGAAATTGTGGCTAAAAACACCATGCCTTCCTTCAATAGGGCCCAGGGAAACAAAAAGTTTGGACACCCATTGCCTAAAGAGAATTCTGAAGTTTGCCTTTTGGATAACACAAAATCCCAAGTTAAAGGGAACATGTTTTTTACATGGCATTACACGTAGACTGTGCTCTTAAAGGGGTTTCGAATAACGAGCATACATATGTATATTCTAAAAGGGCTTTATAAGACTCTACATGAAAACATATTCTATAAACCCCTTCTTTTAAACTTTTAGATCTCTATAAATTTTCTTCGTTTAGATCGGTCAATCAGTACTCTTTTGTTGGGCAATTAGTCAGCAACAAGCAAAGTTATATACATCTATAAATTTTTATGTTTAGAGCGAGCGCTCTACAGTCATAACGTACTTTCTTTTTGAAGTTTAATGTGTATTTATCAACCTCTTATGACCTTCTCTATTCCAAGAGGAAACACTTTAACCCATGATAAAAATCATGCTTTAACCAACTCTCTTCACATACACTTTTTTATACTCTAAAGGTTACGATTTTATGATGAAAACAAGAGCAGCGCTGTCTTCGGCTATGCCGAAGGCTTCATACCTTTCATGAACATCTGCAAATTTTAGTTTGACAGATTACTGAGTTTGAATACATCTGCATACATCGATAGAGGAGTTACATACTTATATAAAAAATCGCACCTAAACAATCAGAGGTATGGAAGATATACTTTATATGGCACCAATCTAAGTGATTTTCACCGCTATGTGATCGGTATGTAAACCGGTAACACAATTTATTGGGTTTAGTTTCGTACATAAAGGAGATATATCGCAAAAAGTGGTATCTGAACAATCAGTGCTATAGGAGATAAAGCTTATACAGCATAGATTTTGACGATTTTCTCAGTAGACTTTGTATTATTNACAGACGGACAGACGGACAGACGGACATGGATAAATCAACTCAGCTCGACGTTCTGATCATAAAAGTATACATTTTAATGGGTCTATCTCTTTTTGTTCTGGTACTTACAAACATCGGACCAAAGTTATAATACCATTTCATGCTCATGAAAGGTATAAAAACGTGTCTCCGCATGGAACGTCTGTATTTGTTTAATTTCGGAATCAAATAAATGTATTTATTAAAACCGTGCATCTAATCATTTCAAATATTCTGAATATTCGCAGTGAATTGAATGCCAAAACTATGTCAATACATATTTATGTACGCATGTCCTTAGGCCCTGCCGCCAGAGTTATTTTTAACTTCTAAAATGAAATCAACTAGAAAAACTACGCCATTACAAAAGAATAAAATTCCTGCGATTAGGCAGGTAACCCTCCCGTCACCATAATCAGGCATCGTTCCGATACTTATTCCGCCACAGATAATAAATAGAATAGCGCCAATTAATGTAAAGGCATGAGAATCTTGGAAGTCCATGAATTCAACTGTGAAGAAATGCATATTTAAAATATTTATGAAAAATCTTATTATTTAATATATAGCTTACGGGCCACTAGTACAGCGCAAATGATGACAAATCCAAGAACAGTACCACACACTATCATCACCCTATTTGCATATGCGCCCAGAACATACCAAATGACCAGTAGAACAACAGCTATTACCTACGAGACCTAAATTTCGAATTTGGCACATGCGTAAAGGAGGCATTTCGCTCACCAGCTCCACGATCCGCAGTATTGTCTTCAGCTCCATAACTGTGTTTTAATCAAATTGACTTGCGATTGTATATGTATATAGTTATAAGTATGTAGTTATGTATTAGAATTAAAATTTATATTTTATGGCATGATTCTATTATTGAATCACGATATTATGGAATGAATATGCAGAATCTATATGACAACTGAAAATAAAATATTTACAAGACTTGAAATTGTGATGTAAAATTAGTGTTGGTTGAAGACAATTTTCATTCGGTTTGAAATGAATAAATAAATGGGGCCATCAGACATTTTCTGCTTACGCATTCGCTGTGAGCATTCCTCAGAACTTAACACATAGAGACCTCTTAAAAAGTGTTTGGGCTGAGCTTCTCCTAGAATTTGTAGTGTGCATGGAGCGGCCTACAGTTTTACACCTCCTCCGAGTTGAAAATAGTTTTTTTATCGGAAGTTTTTGCATAACAAAAGTAAATTTCGGATTATTTTGTTACCGATATTTTTACAAATTTTGTTATCTATATTTTTATCGATTTTGTCACCGATATTTTTATCGATTTTTTAATAGATTTTTGTTATCGATTTTGTTGTCGATTATCTATCGATTTTGTTATAGATATTTTTATCGATTTTATTATCGATATTATTATCGATTTTGCTATCGAATTTTTTATCGAATTTGTCATGGATTTTGTTATGGATATTTTTACCGGTTTTGTTATCGATATTTTGTTGGATGTTACTATCGATTTTGTTGTCGATAGAGTATAAAGATACAAATGCAGATAAAGGAAACCAGAATAACATAAATGCAATTAGAACGAACAGGGTAGAGGTAGGGATCTAGATAGAAAAAAGAAAAAAATATAACCTTAAGCAAAAGCAGATGTATGTATGTATGTATATTGGTTATGAGTAAAAATAGGTATGTAACGTAAGTTTCACTTCTCCAGTGTGGCCTAGGCGCACTTTTTTTTTTATAAAGCAATCGCATTTCTGGCTAGTATATTTCAGGATGAATGGATACGGAGTGAGCCAAGAGCTTGCGTGAGCAAATCAAATTTTTGTTAAGCGGTTTTGCAAAACGACGTTACGCGGTTTTGTACTTTAAACGACGATATGTATATGTATGTATGTTTGTATAACTTACGGCCAGTTTAAACTTAGATCACGTAAATTCTGTTCATATTTAACATCTGGCTGACATTTGATTGGCTAATCTTAGTTTAATTTACCTAAATGGTCTTTCTCGCAGTCTTGTTTGACTTTAGTTCGCGTATGTATACCTTAGTCTAGATAAGCGTATGCAGTACAATATATCCCATAAACTGATGCTGAAATTTCACCCGCCATAATCCCTGACAAAATATTGCTATAGTCTCTTTTAACCATTTCTTATCTGCTTTCGAAAAACAAACATTTTTTATGTAAATTAACTACATATACATACATATATGTATGTCTAGACGTCACTTAAGTTGGCCTGGAAGATACGAGTAAATACTTTGATTAGAGTAATTGTTAACGAAATCCCTTGCGACGGATGTCACTGCAATCCACCCACTATCTACTCTTTTTTTTCACATATATTTACATAAAGCTTATCGTTCGTTTAAAGAAATCGAAGGCATTGTATATTTAATATTGCAATTTACTCAACTAAAAGTTCAAGTAAATAAAAAGTCAAGATATGATAAAGTGTGTGTATGTATGTCATATCATTTCCTTTCATTGTCAAGTTGACTCAGCGAGTAAATTGTTCACGTCATAGATATAGATTGCAAAATGTAAATAAAAACAAACTACCCCTGGCTTACTGTCAAGTAAAAAATACGTACTTACATACACATACATATATTTATATAGTGCTTAGCATAACTATATGGCACTCACCTCGTCTAAAGTTTTGCCTACTTTTTTATTTTTTTTTATAAAAATATAGTTTATTCTTCGTATAAATCTAAGTTCTAAACTTTGTGTAATAAAAAAATATCAGCAAACTTTCGTAAAAATTTCGAGCTTTTTAATTGGATTTCGTAGAAATCTTTTAAGTACACAGTTTTGTAGCTCATTCAATTGTAATACAAAAAAATACAAGCTAGAAGTACTTGGGGCTTACCGTTGAGCTTTGGCAATTTTTTTGTTGTCGATGGGCTGCCATTTGCTTCCTTACGAAGTATGCACATGAATGTCATATAGTTTTGATAAGCACTTTATTTGTATAGTCGACATATCCTTTGACATCGTCTGCCCGCTTTAGCTGCAATTTCTGTAGCTTGTTGTAGCCTTTTGAAACCCTTATTGTTTTTTTCATGCAACCCTCATGCAAGCTCGACTACAACTAACCCAGTCAAATGATTCGAAGTTTTCCTGAACACTATATAGGATCATATATTTATGTAAGTATGTATGTATTTATCCCCGAGGAAGTTGGACTATTGGCGGACTAACCAAAGTCATACCAACCTATTCACCTAAGCTCTTTTATTCCATAATTGTGGGATGGATTTGTAGGCAGGAAAAAAGTGGACTGCTTACTTAAGGAAATCTCCTTACCTTGCTATCAATGAAGGTCCAAACATATTCTTCTTATTTGACGTTAAAACCGTTGTTTGCATAGGGGCGCGACCAAAAAAACGTTCTTCACATATTTTTTATGAGTAAAGCTCGTAGAATTCGCCATACCATTTTATTTGGTAGCCGTCGCCACCGCGAACAGTGTCATAAATCTAGTGGAAAATTGTTCTCTCGAAAACGCTCAAAGCCATTTCATGTTTATTCGACATCGTCCGTGTTTCTGCACTTGCACTTTGTCTTGTCCTCGTCCATAGCTAGGACAACTCCTCTCGCCTTCGTATTTTAGTAAGAGAAGGCTGCGCTAACGACTTTTGGGGTTGACTCCGACGAAGTCAATATCATTGGCCTACGCTAGCAATATCGTGTTTCTTTTGATAAGTACCGCTGCGGTTCGAATGGTCAGAACGTATTATCTTTTCCAACATAGATTTGAAGAAGTCGCACGAGAGTGAATCGCCTCGTTTGATATCAACGACGACGCGGAGGGGTCCTACCCAGTTTGGATAAAGCTTAACATGACTTGTTATAGCCGTATTAAATAGTATTGCGGCGATCGGAAATTTAGATATGACGTCATAGAGGCAGTTTATTTTCGAGCTAAGCTAAAGGGGCTTGAAAGCCGACGAAAGCCTGGTGTGTGTCGATTTGAATATCTAGGGGTTCTTAGAGGATTCTAAGCACGTTGAAAATCTGGTCAATGTTG
The DNA here is from genome assembly GCF_001687245.7 of Rhagoletis zephyria. NCBI lineage: Eukaryota > Metazoa > Arthropoda > Insecta > Diptera > Tephritidae > Rhagoletis > Rhagoletis zephyria. The sequence goes on along the minus strand of NW_016162117.1, from coordinate 11,891 downwards.
GACCAGCCCATACTGATAAGGGCTAATCACACAATATCGACGATACACCCTTATGAGCAATATCAAGAAGGCTTATTTTGCGATAATTGGCGCAAACACTGGTATCTCCTTCTTCCTTCTTGTCAATTGGAAAAGGTACCCTGACATTCCATTCTTGGCTGTAAAAAGCTTAGCCGGCAGTCCGTCGGCTCTAGGGGCTTTTTTTTTGTTTTTATGCAACACTATTGCTGTTCTCCTTTTGTATGGCCCGGACTCTTCTTCGTCAAACGCACCACCTGTTTCGCTATTCTAAAGCGTTGAGAAGTGTTTTTTTCATATCTCAAATGCACTCTGGACGTTCGCTACTCGATTTCAATCTTCATCTTATCAGTAGCCAGCCCCGATTCATTTGATTGCTGCCATATTTTCGTATAAAATTCCTGCTTGCCAGCAGATCAAGCTCATCATACTCACGTCTTTCTGTTTCTCTTTTCATCTCCATAAAAACAGGTCTCTCTTCACGCATCAAGTATGGCTCAATGATCGCGCCTGCTATAATTATTTATCCGCAGCGGCGACAGGGCACTTTTTGTTATACCATATGGTTTGAAAGTTCAACATGTTGCTATTTTAATATTTTGGGTATGCAGTTTTGTAGCTAGGGAAATTTTAGTAGGTTAAAGTGCTAATTTCAAGACGCTAGAAAATCGCGTTGATTTTTAATAATTTTTTTTGGCTGACGGTGTTGTGCATTTTCTTCCACATAAAATATGCTCGCCAATTTCATTTGTATGGGAGAAAATGCCTGGCAACATCTGCAAAAAAAAATTATTAAAAATCTCTGCGATTTTCTAGCGTCTTGAAATTATCACTTTAACCTACTAAAATTTAATTAGCTACAAAACTGCACACCCAAAGTTATAAATAAAAAGTTTAAAATTTTTGGGTGAAAATGTTAAAGTTTGTTGAATTTTCATAATTTTTGGACAAAGTTGGAAATGTGGATTTATGTGGCACTGGTTAGGTAAAGTGCTAAACTTTTATAAAAAAATATAAACATTAAATAAACAAAAGAAAAATAGCCCAAACTAGTCAAAATTTCATTTGACTTAATCAGCTGACCATAAGTGTACATATATACGAATGCATGCACACACCTACATACATACATACACATATGCATGATTATGAAGCAGCTGTCTTACTGCTATCTGATTTTCGTAAGATTTAGCACTTAAACGAACTGCAGACAAAGCTCTGGAATATTTAAAAGTCAAAATATCTGCAAAAATACTTATGTATAATTTTACCGGCATTACTGCTACCACTGCAAACATACATACTTACATACATACATATTTATATGCTGAAACTATAAATATCAATTTTATTTTGTATACATACTATATTTTTTAACGCATTAATACATACATATCCATTTAAACGAACATACATATACTTATGAACATACTACATACTATGTACTTATACTTCATTTTATATTATTATCGTCGTTTAAAGCAAAAAACCGCGTATCAACCAAATGCAAAACCGTGTATGGGAGGTTGCATAAATTATTTTCTAGAGAGTAAAAAAATTCATATTTCAAAATGGTTCTCTTTTTTTTAAAGCAATCGCATTTGTGGCTAGTATATTTTTGGCAGCAAATGTCAGTTACGCGGTTTTGCAGAATGACGATACGCGCTTTTGTACTTTAAACGACGATATGTTTCTTGTTAGATTGGCTTATCAGGTGTGCGCTACTGTCACTCCATGTTTGGCTTTATCTACGAGTATGAATTCATTCTTTTTTTGCACATCAATTCTCTTTTTGTTTTAGAGAAATCGAGAAATCACCTGATTAAACATTTGTGTTAACGAATTCAGTGCAAAAAAATATGCATAAGTACGTATGTATGTATGTACCCACGTATGTACATAATAGACAGTGGCGGATTTGCAGTCTGGTCCAGCCTAGGCCCTGCCCCAGCTCCTAATATTTAGTTAACACATATGAATTAACCTTTTTGTCGACTTTTATCGAAATATATTATCGATAAAATAACACCGAACCTTATTTTGCTTACTGCTGACATTTGTCGTTTGATACCAGGTATGCCCAGCGTTGGCAAAATTTTTTTACTTGCGTATGGAGTTCTGCCAGCGCTGGGCATGGCGACGATATTACTTTTCACTGTTCTTCCACATTAATACGTCAAAATGTATGTGAAAAAATTTTCGGGTATCTACAGACCTCCCATTTTTGAAATTCGAAAGGACGGTCCATACCTAATGACCTTCACAAAAAATTCCTTCTCTTATAATGTATATATATTTAGTTAGATCGGTATGACTTTTAGAAATGATGGCAAGACTAATTAGAGATATTTTCAAACTAAAGTTTTAATAAATCTCCTTCGATTCCTTAACAAAATTCGACTTTTCATACAAGTGGGAGTCCTTTTCAAAAATGTTTCTAAACTAAAATCTCCTTCGTCTAGCATTGTGATATATATTTCAATTAGCTGATAAATACGTTGAACTTGATTTTTCGAATACGTGGAAATCCTTCTAAATAAGTATCAGAAATAAAGCCCTTTCCAACCGCATTGCGATTGATACCCAGCTTTTAGTAATTCATCTAACCTATTTAATAATTTGAATGTAGCTTTTTAAACACGCGGTAACCTTCCCTAATTCCCATGGCATTTTTTCGAAATTGAGTTTTTGATGCAAATTTGTTCTAAATACACCCCACAACGCATCACCTGTTAAAATATTATAGATGCGGTATTTTTAAATCCGACGTTTGGCATAAGTAAGATGCTTTTGAATAATTCTGTTGATGCTAAATTCATCAACATTCAATGTTGTTACCGATTTCTCACCACGACAATAAATAGGCGAGTCGCCAATATGCTGCCATTAGCAATTTTTCATGTTTTGCATGGTGGGTACATATTGATAAGCCCATAAGTCTGTAGAGCTCAGAGTCAATTTGACTGTGTTGTTTTTTTTTATAAAAGTATTTATAAAAGTATTTTTCCAGCTCCATTTTGCAATTTTGTCGAGCAAATGCGAATTTATTTTAGTAAACAAATGTCTGTATTTATCGGCCAATATTAGCGACGTCAACATCAATAATGCGTTAAGTGATTCAATTTGTTAAAGATCAAATGCAAAAACGCATAGTTATTTTAATAAGTATTTAACAACTTTATCTATTGTATCTAGGGACTCCACTACTACCGCTTGAATATAATACCTGCCACTGTTACTGCTACCGTCTCTTGTACATACATAAATGTTAATGATAACAGCATGGTGGCTTCCCCAAACAAACATGTACATATGTATTTATTTTAGATAAGAAAGGAAATTATACTTTTATAGTTGATTTTGGTATATAATTTACGTGCGGTACGTTAATACAAACAAAATGCATCGAATGAACTTCCAAAGAAATGCGATTTGTTTGTTCAAAAATCTAAAAATAATTATGTAAAACAATACTGACCATTTCAAATTTTATAATAAGTCTTTGGGGGTATACATGTACATACTTAGTATGAATGTATTACACACTCTTTTATAGGATTTATAAATGAAAGTCGTGGTTCGACACCACGGTATTAGGAATGACCAGTTCGTCATGCTTCTCCTTTGTTGTGTTGTTGGTAATCTTTGTGAGGTGTGTCTTACTGCGCCACACTTTTTAGTAATCATCAAACGGGGCAGGGAGGATTTGTCGTGATTATCTGTAGCTTTAATATGAGACCGGTCTCTGTGTACTCACGCCGCAAGAATGAAACTGTTGCGTAACAATTATTTTCGTAGCTGTAACTTATCGGACACGTAATAAGAAGAAAAGGTGGAGCGTCGCCTGTACAGATGCCTAGCACTGAGGTTTCTATGCAAGTTTTCCAGCGGTAAAAGCCGCTAACTCCACCTTTCGGTCAAAAAATAACTTTTGGTTATTGACGGAAAGGGGGAAAATATCTCTTCATGGTGTGAAATGCAAACTTTCTTTTAGGATTTATAATCGCTAAATATCTAAATCTTCTAACTCAAACAACAGTTATTTTTTTCGAAGAAACGCTGGTAACTCCATAAATATATGTATTAGGGCAAAGGATGTACAAAACATTCAACACGATTTCGATTGGACTGAGTGTGACACACACGTTCTTCGCAGTGTGGCAAGCGGATTTTCTACGCTATTGATTGAGAGTATGCTCCACCATACCGCTGTTACATAGCTGATAAAGGGTCTTATCATAGAGGTGTAAATTCACAGGATTCCTCTAGGTGACAGATCCCGCGTTTTACCAATTACCTATTAATATTGCCAGTGGTGAGATTCTAGAAATCTTTAAATGAATAATACTTGTGCCTAAAAATATACCAAATATTAGACGTTGATCTATTATAAAACTGCTAATTCCAATTGCTTTATTTTTGCTTTATTTTTATACGAAATAAATGCTGTTAACTTCTTTTTTTATTTATGACTTAAAATTTTAGCGAAAAAATGAATTTATTCAGGTCAATAACAAAACGGCATTTTAAAATTTTGAAGGTGGTGCTGGGTTACTACTTAATGACATTTCTTCGCTGTACTGTAAAATTTTACTAAATGGAGTTGGTAGCAGGTACCGCGGCGGCGACGATATGTAAGTTAGGTTAGGTTAGAGAGGCTCTCACGAGCACGGAGGCACGTAAGCTGGAGAAGCGCGATGTGATACCACCGGCAATGGAGGACCCATTTGAGGTTCTTTGGGGTCCTATAAAAAATAGTTAGTAATAGAAAATGGCTAAATAAACAATTGGGTATTGATACTGACAGTAACCTAAAGAAAAGCAAAGTTTTCCGATCGAAAAATATTGATTCTTAAGAATTCTATACCATTTCTACAAAAAGTAGCTTTTTGCCCATATAAAATGCAGCGAAAACTTTGGGGGCTTGAACGACCTATAAATATTTTTTGATTTTAAAATAACATACGGAACAATCCAAGGGAGTGAGAGCATTAAAATTCCGACTTTATTTTTATTTTGGACCACCCCAATGTACATATGTACATATGTACATTGATATACTTAGTGTATGTACCAGAACCCGCTATAATAAATGCAGTTCTCTACCCCCATTTAACTGATTTCATGCTTTTTGGCGGTAAATGATTTTCCTTCGTTAAAAAGCTTGAAAGCTCACTCATTGCCACTCTCATATATGAGTTAGTTTAGCCGAAGCTTATGGTTGCCACTGACTAGCGATAGAAAAGTTCGTTTCATTTGAATTTTATTTTACTCGTTCCAAAGATGAATAAGTAATTACAATAAAAAATTTGAATTTTCTTACTTTTAGCAAACATATTTGCTTCAAGTGATTCACAAACTCCAGTGCATCATATCTAATTTATACCTAAAATAAGGCGGCGCATTTCCTTCCATACAAAGTGTGCCAGAAAATTATTTTATGTATATGGAAGAAAATGCCTAGCACCGTTAACGAAAAATTTGCCATAAATCAACTGTATTTGGTAGCCGCTTGAAATTTGCACTTTAAATTTGACCAGTTATAAAAATGCATACCCAAATTCTGAATAAAAGGTTTGAAACTTCGATAAATATTTATTGAACTTTTATAATTTTTGTAAACATGTAGAAGCTAGTTCAAAAAAAAAAAATTTTAAAAGGTTACGATGCGTGCACCAAAGTGAAAATGCATATTTTTTATTAGCTCATCGTCTGCAATTGGAAAATTTTGCCAATTACGTATTTGCTCCATTGTGCAATATACTATTGAACTATGATCCTCGTGCACCACTTGTTTATATGCCCATTTAAAAGTTACAGAGCGAAAAGTTATGGGTAAAAGCACATTCATTTGTTCAGCATAAACGGCATTTGAACGAATCGAAATAGTCAACCTAAAGGTGAGTATGTAGATGAAGAAAAGAAATAAAGATAGAGATTAAGATAACGATAAAGATATAAAAAAATAAATGTAAGGATGAGGATAAGGATGATGAAAACAATAAAGACTAATTTAAAGTTTAATACAAAGAAAAAGACTAATAAAAAGAAAAAGAAAATGAAAAAGAAAAATAAAAAGAGTAAAGAAAAGAGTAGGGTCAAAGATAGATAGAAAAAGGGATGGAGATAAAGAGTCAAAAATAAAGAAGAAACTGAAGATTAAGATATGCTATGTCATGTTATGTTGTCCACCTCACTGCACGCTTCTCAGCTCACCTCACCTCACTTCAACTCACCTCACTTCAACCCACCTTAACTCATCTCAACACACCTCACTGCAACTCACCACAAAGTAATAGATACGCAATATAAGGACAAAGGTGAAGGTGAATATCTAGATAATGAAAATAATAAAATTAAATATAAATATAAAGGTGAGGGTAAAGTAAGGACTAAGAAAAAAAGACAAAGATAAAGAAAATGATATAGACAAAGATAGAGATGGAGAAAGGGATAGAGATAAACATACAAAGAAAACTATACAAATGAAGATTAAGGTATGTACGTTATGTCATGTTGTGTTGCTCCCCGCACTTCTTCTCAGCTCACCTCAAGTCACCTTAAACTATTTAATTTTTAATGTTTATTGTTAATTAGTTTCGAGTTTATGAGGGATTTTCTTTAGTAAAATTTTGTCGTAAGCGCGATTTGTCTACAAATTGGCAGCCACATTGTATGAAATACGACAAAATGTGATCAAAATTTCTACTAAATTAACGAACTTTTTACTTAATATCTCGGAAACTAAAGGAGATATACAAAAATGGAGAACACCATTGCTAAGATATTGATTAGTTTAATATGACTGCATCACTAACTAAATTTTTACTAAATTATCGAAAAAATTGTAGCCAATATCTCGGAAACTAAAAGAGATATCTAAAAACTGATAACACCAATCGAAAGACCTTATTACAAAATATATAACTGCATTTAGAACTAAAAATCGTCAAAATGGCGCTTACGACAATCTTTTACCCAGGCGACGATGTGTGTTTCACACGTATACGAAGAGCGGCAGCTGAGTAGTGCATTTAACGCACACAGTCTCAGTTATTGAATCGTTTGAATGTGTTGGAATGCCGACCACTGCTTTCAGTATTGAAGCGTTTGTGTCCATGCCAATGACCCAGACAGCCGAGCCACTGCAGTTTTATTTACTGCACTATGTCTGCATATGCCCACCCACTAATCTTTTTACCGAATACAACAAGTAAACAACATTGATTAAAATTGATATTTATATTTTAAATTTATTTGCTCACAATAACTTTTAGATATAATGTTCTGTATATATGTGCAATATACATACATACATACAAACATACATACTATATATTAAAAAATGGTAAAAATCCAAACTTTTTGTAAATACTGAATGCATTATTAGAATACCTTTATTACATAAATCTATGGCTTTGGTTTGATAAATGCAATAAGTCTGATTTTGTAAGTATTTGGGAAATTCTCTTAAATTTTACCATGTTTTAAGCGCACTTTAAGGGAATAAATACCTTACAGTTGTAATTACATTTACATATAAATATATAGTATCGACAATGTGACGGCATATATAGTAGGTATTATACATCTATTTTTTTCGTATGTGTCGATTAAAGCACTTTAATACCACTACATAATAAAATAGATTCCAAAGAATTTTGGGTGTTGCCCATTTGATTGAACTGTAACGCGCCAGATGTACACATTGAGGTAGTTGTAAAAGTTTGTAATCCTAAATTACCCTCAGATAAATTAGGAATGGTTCATAAATTCCAATTCAGCTGCTTTTGAGGAAAATTGATTGTTCTCTGAAATCGTTGGGCTTTTCAACTGCTTCTTGGTTGCGTACTTATGCGCTCTTCATTTCGGGCGATTGTTGGCTCTTGTCTGCCGCAATCAACTCTTCCAATTACAAACCACGAACTGCTTTCGCAACATAACTATTGACTTTAATGTCTGTATTTGTTGTGTTCCGCCCAGGCTTAGAAAATAGGTTATAGTTCATGTATGCCGTTTTTGCATGGCATCACAGGCACTGCAATACGAGTAAGAGCTGGGTGATGGTGGCGGCGATGATGGGCCGTTTGAGCCATTGCATCTGCCGCTGCTGCTGCTGAATGTAACTTGCCTTTGTGGATGAATGGGAAAGTGGTTCCAGTGCGCGCAGGGCATCTGTGCCGGTGGCTTAATTGGGAATTGGTTAGGCATCTTGGTGGTTCCCTGCTTTTCGCTATTCAGCTTTGTTCCTTGCTTAAAAACTATCTTAATCTTTGCACTTGATTTGTTTGAGTTACTTCAGTTCTCAAACAGAACGTTTTGAAAATTTCACTTTATGTTGGTTTTTAACTCCTTTCGCTTTTATTTGCTTAGTAGTATTCTGCACAAAGGCATAATTTTTACTGAGCTCTGAGGGCATCGCTTGCTGCTTATATAGCTTACACAAAAGGCACGCCAAAACCCAACACTTCCTAACACATACGCAAACACTTCATTCAGGCGATGAAAATAACAAACGAACTCTGGTTTACTGTATGCGAGCGAACATTGAAGCGTTAGACTTCTGGAGCACTCTCTTTGCCATCCATTCTTCCATTTAAAATTGTTATTTTTTTTATGCTTCTGTAGTGGCTAGTGATGTTAATTTTTTGGCTTTTTATGATCCCGGGATTTTTGGGAGGTCGTTATCACATTCCTGGGATCCCGATATTAATTTCTTTTCAACAACTTAAAGCGGAAAAACTGCGTCTTTATTGTTTGAGAAGCTCTCCTACGATAAAAAAAAATAAATAATAAATAAATGGTATTGAAACCTACTTTTTTATTTAGAGAGATGTTTTTATTTTTTCTCTCTGACGTCAGGACTTATTTTTAAGGACTTTGTAATTTCAAAGATATGATTAGATAATTCCAAGAATTATTTATAAAATACAATGCAATGTAGAATAAAGCTATGGGTACCAAATTAAAGAGCAATTTTTTTTAGAATTCAAAATAATAATTTTTTTTTTTGGATGCACAAGGACGAATAGGTATTTTTTAAGCTGATAAAGTTAGAAGAACAAAATTCGAGGATATTATAGAGTTTATATAAGTCCTTTACATATAATTTGTTTCAAAAACAAATATCGCGAAATTTCAAGGATAAAATTTTTGAAGGACATTTTCAACACTCACCAAAAAATTTAATCTATGTAAATTCTTCAGAATTTCCTCTTTAATGTGATACCCATACTTTTTTTCTAACCACATTTAACTGAATTTTTTAAATCATTTTTGAATTACTGCCGTCAAAGTGAAATACTGTTAATGCAATTTTACTATACTTGGCCAATGGTTTTGCGAATATATTGATTTTTGTGTATAATATTTACGAACGCACGGTGTTATATGTGTAATGAACTAGACATTTATAAAATACATTAATTATTAAAAAAAAAGAAATATAGTCAATACTGGTCAAGAAAATGAGTTTCTATTATTGCCATCAGCTCAAATTATGAATCCCGATAATCCCGAGATTATTTGCCAAGAATCCCGGGATTTTTGGAACTTTAACATTTCTAGTAGCGGCAGTTCAGTTACTGTGTGTACCCTACAAATCTGAAAAAGAGCAAAGAAAAATTTATTGAATAAAAACTTCCTCATTCACATTTTTATGTATGTGCTCCATTTTCAGTGGTATCTCAAAGCCAAGCCAAGAATACGAGAACGTATGTAAATAAGTAATGTACATATTAGCTAAGGCATGGAGAAAAGCTGATTGATTTCTGTAAAAGCTGTACGAATTCGGATGGTGGTACTTGAACCTGGTGAGTAAGTCGTCTTAAAACATTGGACTCGCCTTAAATCCTAGTAAGAGAGAATTTGTCTTGTTGTTGCCCTAGGAGCACTCTTATTTTGGTTCTTGGCTTCATGCCAGTCGACATCGTAGGCTCGAAGTAGCTCTTCAGAACCGGCAACTCCCACGTACGAAGCTTCGTTCTAGCCCCACAGCGTGTTTCGCTATAGCACAACGTTACCAGTTTTGATCAACTCAGTGGGTTTGTCCTCAACATCTCAGAACCGTTAGCAGCTCAGGTCACCCTTACCTGGGACACCCTTACCTGGATGTTATCAAAATTTTCTTACTTAACGGCCTTGGTAGCGCCGACGTTTCTCCTACTTAGGGATATTTTCGCCATCTCTGGTTAACACTACCAACTCCGTGTCCCAGAAATTGCAAAAACGGCCCTTAGTCTAGTGGCTGGTGCCGTGACCGAACGGATACCGTTTATTCTCCAGCTGAAAAATAAATTATGTAACGAAGAACGACATTTGAAGCAAGTAATATGTGTCCCTTTGTTTGTGTGTCTCCTGGTAAATGGAAATAAATTGGGCTACTTGTTCGAACAAAAATTTTTAAGGCCTTTTTTTGGTAAGCAATTTCCAAATTTCTTAGTCAATTTTCCAAAATGTACCGCAACTGGAGTCTACATTTAGCCGCATAATCTACTTTCGCCCTTAATTTTCCACCACTTTTTGTTTACTCTCCGCCGCAATTTTTGGAGCGAGTAACTTAACGCGTTTGTATTAGAATGGTCTCGTCTTTGTCTTCTGTTTTCGTTTTCTGTTTCTCAACATAATATTTATGCGTACAATGCCATATTATGTACATATAGTAAATGTATGTAACGGGTGATTTTTTTGAGGTTAGGATTTTCATGCATTAGTATTTGACAGATCACGTGGGATTTCAGACATGGTGTCAAAGAGAAAGATGCTCAGTATGCTTTGACATTTCATCATGAATAGACTTACTAACGAGCAACGCTTGCAAATCATTGAATTTTATTACCAAAATCAGTGTTCGGTTCGAAATGTGTTTCGCAAACCCAATTGCTGCGAACGGCGACGAATCGACATTTCACGGTCTTCAGCAACACTCTCAGAAACAGACGCAATATTCTCTTCTGTACGCACTGTACGCATTCGTGTGGTTGGTTTAATGTCCAATAAAGTAAACTGAGTGCGAAACTTGGTCACAATCGCATTAATTGTTTGCTCACTTGGTCGATTATGTAGACCATAAATCGGACGTAAAGCGAACCGAACACTGATTTTGGTAATAAAATTCAATGATTTGCAAGCGTTGCTCGTTAGTAAGTCTATTCATGATGAAATGTCAAAGCATACTGAGCATCTTTCTCTTTGACACCATGTCTGAAATCCCACGTGATCTGTCAAATACTAATGCATGAAAATCCTAACCTCAAAAAAATCACCCGTTATATGCACATGTGTATGTGTATGTGTGTACATAGGTGGTGTGAGGTAGACGAAACTGTAGTTCAGGCACGTACGAGTACAGTTCCTAAAGTTCCAGTAAGACTGTATGCCAGTAATTTCTGCCACCAATGCGGGAAATGGCGATGTTAAAGGCGCAATAACAACACAACGGACATATAAAATAAAATACGTATTTATTTGACACATAACGATATTATACGAAGTACATATGTATGTATGAGGACTACGGTTGCCAGACGTTCTGATTTAGGAGTGACAGTACTAAATTTTCACTTGCTTTCTGAAATTTTTGAATTCCCAATTCAGTACGCAACTGTCCTTATTGTTACCACGTTTTTATCATTTCGGAATTTTGTTCGTCCAGACATAGAATAGGCAAAAACTAGTCTAGACATCAACCTAGTCTCGACGGAAGTAGTCAAATATTTAACAACCGCATCTATCTATATCTATTCTATATAACGGGTGATTTTTTTGAGGTTAGGATTTTCATGCATTAGTATTTGACAGATCACGTGGGATTTCAGACATGGTGTCAAAGAGAAAGATGCTCAGTATGCTTTGACATTTCATCATGAATAGAC
>NW_016162116.1:0-45531 GCF_001687245.7 Rhagoletis zephyria | reverse complement strand
TTATAATACCATTTCATGCTCATGAAAGGTATAAAAATATATATATATAAAGTAGTTTTTATTCAGTTCTATCATATCATTAATTAAACAAATGCTTACCTGAACACAGAATTCTGGTAAATCAGCGAGATTTAAAAAAAAAACCCCAGTGGACACTTCGGACAGAACTGTTATATTAAGCGTCGAAAAGATACACTTATGCATCAGCACGTTAAATGTTAAAGTTTACCAAAAGCCATTTAACTTTTGCTGGCAAAGTATTTCGATCTTTCCTGTCGAACTATTTTAAAATATTTTTTTTTTTTGTTGCCGAATGAATGAAGGTGTCACCGAAAAAAGCAACAAGATGAACCTTTGGTTCAGCCACCAAAAAAAAAATTAATTTTGAAATTGCCTTGCGAAATTACTTTATACTCAGAGGTTTATGGAGACCTTTTTTTAACAGCCCACCTCTTAAATTTTTCGCACAGGTGGCAATTTGCTTTGAAAAAATTAAACCTTCTTGGACATATGAAGGCCATTTTTTTATTTGACACCTAATTTTTTAACATTGAATGAACTGTGCAAATCTGATGTCATTAACAAAAAATGTCTACACGCATTATAAATATGTAAGCTAGTTATTTTAAAATAGGTGGCAGCTCCATTAAAAAAGTTTCACTTGGTACCTCATTTTTTAGTCCAACGAACGTAGTAGGTCTTATACTCTTTTTAGATCGGTGTTAACTCAATAGAAGTGTTAAGTATTAAAGATAATAACCGATATCGAATACAATCTGTAAATTATAATTAAGTCCAAATCCGTTCAGTAGTTTTCGAGATTAGCGTGGTCCATAATCTCGACCTTGATTTATACTATGTATTGATAAGGTGGTAGGGCCGAGTGTAGATCCGTCCTTGGTCTGTGGTGTATTGTGCTGGAATTATGTTTCGCCCACGTTTACGAAGCAGCTCAAAAATTCGTCTAAATTTGGGTTAGACATAACAAAACATTATTGTGTAGAGATCACACGGCTGCATTTATGGTCGAGTGTGAGCGGATATCCTTTTGATATTCAAATATTCTTGAATGTACCCGCTCAGTTGGGGTGCTTACAGCTTCAGTCACCGCTTGCATTTTGCAAGTATTTTATCGACGATTTTTGGGTGACATAAATGGGGCGCAGTCATATGTGTTGGTGCTATCAGAATGAAATACAGTAACAAAAATACCTTCCTTTACAACATCTTAGTAAACTAATCGATTTTGCACTTTTCTTCAAACTGAGCACATTCGGAAGCTTAGATAAAAATTTCCCAATTTCAAAATCTCACCACCTGCGCATACCGCCCACAATCATACACATCCATAAGTCTTTTTGTACTTCTTGCTTCACAAACAAGAAAAGAGCATATTTTTGCTGGTCTTCGAAGTGATTTATCCACAGATTGCAGTTCAAGTGCACTCTCAATAGGCGTACATGGTTTAAGGTAATCTTTCAAGCACGCAGCAACAACATACCAACCTGCGCACACACATATATATGTATATGAACACGTAAGAAAGACAAAAGAAAATTCACACAAAAGTGCACACTCTAAACCTCGAGTTTATGTTTTGGCCATTTACAACATACGCTCCATGTGCTTATCCTGTTGCAGAACAGTGCACTTTTGTACATACATACATAAATATTTACGTACAGAACATGGTGTTGAATGGTGCTTTAAGTGCAATACCGTGTACAAAACATTCGACTTTTCTTGAAACATATTGGTTTGGTTTGTACCGGGGTTTTTTTGGATACCCTTTTCTACTTGATCCATGGTTGTTGGCATATTTGGAAAAGAAATTTTGATTTGTAAAAACAAAGGAGGGTGGGTATGTATAATGAAAGCTGTGCACTTGAAAATGTAAAAATTTTTATAACGAGCCCTAACCGCCAAAATAACGTAAGCGAAATTTTTTTTTATGCAGAAATGCATCTAGATGCCGTAAGAATACATATATCTGCATTAAAAAGAAAATTTTGAAAAAACTACGCTTACGTTATTTTGGTGGTTAGGACTCGATTTGTAAATTTTTTATTATTTATCAAGAATTGGGATTCTAGCACAAAAAACAAAAGCTCTTTTCTTGATAAATTATCAAAATTGAAAATGCTGTTGACAAGCGTTTACAAATTGTAATTTCATGTGAAAATTGTAAATTTTGTATATTAATTATTGTTTCTGTCATTTAAATACTGCATGTGCCGGTATTTGAACCTGCGACACAGAATTATACTCGACATCTCCACCTACGCGGCTCTCTACCTATGCTATGGCAGTCAAAAGATTTCCTGCTTTTAAGTTCATATTTTTCATATGTACTATGTGGCAATGAAATCAGTTCCATTAACTGCACATTAGGGTGGTTCGAAAAAAAGTTTAAAATGTTAAGCTCTCACCCCCTAGGATTTTCCTAAATGGAAAAACAATACCGGTATTTTTTGTAAGAAAAAAGTTTTCCATGTATTTTGTATGGTGAAATACACTTTTTCGTAGAAATGGTATAAAATAATATTTTAATATTTTTCGATCGAAGAACTCTGTTACTGTTCAGGAGACTTCCAATAATACCTAACACCAGTTTTTCATTTTACTATCTTTTAATACAAACTAGATTTTATAGGTTTCCTATTGCATTTTTGGTGTTTTTCGCGGATCTACAAAAAACATTGAATATTAACAAATGTTTAATAAAAAAATCGGTGATTGTAATACGACGTCTCCTAAAGAGAAACAGAGTTGTCCGATCGAAAAAAATGGACTTTCAAAATTCGATGCCTTTCTACTCATATAAGCAGTTCTAAATAAATTCTTTTTAAAACAACAAAAAATAACTGGTATTCTTTTTTTCATTACAAAAAATCCTAGGAGTTGAGAGCTTAAAGCCTTTTCACTGCATGTATTTTTGGACTACCCTAATATGCATGGATATGTATTATCTTTAAAAAATGATTTTTCGTATAATTTGAGCTCGATAGAGACAACTTCTCACTTTTTTCATTCTCTAGTAACTAAAAACTTACGCGGGTGATTGCCTATGCGGATGGTGTGATACTTTTGGTGAGGGTACTCTCTACGGCTTAAATTAAGGATACTTGAACTTGGTGACTAGATGGTCTGCGAATTGTGGACTTATTGTAAATTCTCGGGGCACTGGTTGCTTCACTGATCCAGCGTTTGGAAACTCTAGTATTCTCGGGGGCTTCGAGGTCATACCTATAACACGGATACAGTTTGACTGGCCTGCCACCAGCTAGCTCTTTATCTACGGATGGGCCGAAGCTTGACTGGTCTTTGGAGTAGATTTTCCAGAGAGCTCTCCGTCAACCTTAATTTAGTGTTCTTTTGGCGCAGGTTGCTGCCATTACGAAAGCGGTCCTCTCTCTAACTCTGTACTATTATAACCGCACTTAGTGAATGAAATTGAAATTGTTTGTGAATAGTAATATGACCGCCTTTAGCAGCTAGTTCATTTTTGTACGCAAAGGTTCCTGCAGAACATTGAGCATTTTTAAAAAAATGTTCTTAGAACTTGGGGGTGTTTACTAGGGTGGTCCTTAAAAATATCAAAATTATGAGGCGCACCTTTATTTTAAATAAAGACATCTATGAAAATTTCGAACTTAAAAAAAATTAAGTTACAAAAAATTTGGTATTTCAAATCGCCAAAGTTCGAAAAAACCTTGGACTTTGACCAGCAACAACTCAGCGAGATTGTGAATTTAAATGAATAATTTTCAATAATAAATTTGGCAAATTTATCCGATTTCAAGTCAAACTTTTTCGCGTTAATAAAAAAGTAAAATTTTTTCAAGCCCATACGAAATTTAGATGTTGACATTTTAAATACCACCCTAATGTTTACCCACTACACTTAAGATAGGTAAGATAGTTTGCATATGGAACAGTTTGACAACCTGTGCGCTGTAGAGTCAAGAGCGCATTGTTTATTGCTAAGTTTCATAGGAATGCTGAGTGAACTCCCTCTTCGCGCATAAAGTCCATATGCTGAGTACTTAGTATTTAGTAGAAACTGTTTTGTCCATCGCTCGTAGATATGTATGTAGATATAAACTTTAGATTAACAGCAACTCGCAGTAGCACTTGTAGTTGCGGACTCCTTGTTTTGCTTTTAGATCGCTATTAACTGCATCCTTTTCAATGCCTTTGACAGTTGCAACGGCATCACTGCTTTCCTCACTGCATTTGTTGCCAGCAGTAGCATAACAAAATTTCCATATAAATATCATTGCCACCATCATTGGTTACTGTTATTGGCGTTCTAGCGCAGTTGCTTTGTATTTCTCTTGTCTGCTAAAAATATGCAAATAAATTTTATATAATAATTACTTTGAACTACTAAGTATTTCTTGCGTCTGTTTTGGTAATGTGCGAGTAAAGCCATATGCAAATTAATAAGTGGATATGTATATGCAGATGCACGGGAAGCAGACGTAGAAATTTTAGATGCGCCGAAATATTTTGCAGCGTAGGTGCTGGGAAACAAAAGTTTACTACGACTTATGCAAATGACTAGTATCAGTATGATTTAAAAAATAAAGGTCAGTGACTGATTTTTCTTTTTATGACTTTTTTAAATAAATGTCTTCGGTAACTGTAATCAAAGACATATAATTTAAAAATCAAAAATTACTGTTTTTTGCAGATTATTTAGATACAAATCAAAAATAATTGTTATTTTGGATTTATGAAATAAAAGTCAGAAATAACGGGTATTTAAGGAGTAATTACATAAAAGCCAAAAAATAATCGTTAATGAGCGATTTTTTTAAATAAAAGTTGTAACTGTTATGGTCTATCTACTCCTTCTGATTACTACTCGAGTTGAAATTAGGGCGGCAGGTTCAATAGTTTCAATTCAGTTATCTTTACCATGCTAGTAAATAATGAATGCATATAATTTTAATTTTCTGTAATTAATAAACACTTTTTTAATGCGAACACTTTTTATAAACTTTAATAAGAGTATTGTAAAAAGTGAGATAGCCAATTTAAATCATTCCATCAGTTTTTGTTTTACGAAAAAAAATAATAGAATTAATCATTTGACTGCGAATACTTGGCGTATAAAGCCACAAAATTTGCATAATTATTTATGTTTTCAAGCAAACCATGACCTACATGACTACACTACAATGTTAAGATATCACTGTTCTTAATTGGTACTTGTTAACATAAACATATATATATATAGGTATGTATTTTCATCCACTGCTTAAAAAATTAAAAATTAAAATTAACCCAAAAAAAGACAAAGCAAAGGCACGAAAAAACTCGCTTTTTTGTGCAACCATTTATTAGCATTTCAACATTTTTTGGGCAAATAAATATAAATTACATCAAAGCGCAAAAGCCATTCAAGCGCAAAACCATTAAGCATTATGATGTGGCATGCCGCAAAAGCCACATACTGCATTCAACAAAAAAATTTTAACCAAAAGCCAAAGAGATACTAAAACACATTATTTAACAGTTGAATTGCAGGAACAAAAACAAAAGCATAAGCAAAAGAAAAAACAAAAAATAAAAACAAAAAATAAACGGGCAACATTTACGCATAGAAAGCGATTTAAATCGTGCTGTGAAAATTCACAAAACAAATGTTACTCATACCACATGGCGCACGAATCGTCGGGAGAACGCTCAGCGTGAAGGGGACCTGATATACATACACAAATACATAGATACAATGCAGGAAGTAAACAATTTAAACAGCAACAAGGAAACAACACACTCACACACACACATTTTAAGACTTTGCTTGCACCCTGTCTCAGTTGCTTTGCGTTTACAGCTAAATGGCCGCAGCTATTAATGCTTTACACTCTTAAGTAAAGATAATAACAAAATATGACGTCCCGGCAAGAGCGTGGCGAAAACAAACACAACATAAAATGTTACCAAAAAATAGCTGGAGTGGAAAATATTTATAATGGTAAAAATATTGGGTAGCCACAAAGTTGAACAGCAAGGAAAAATTCTTATTTTTGTGGAAACGCATAGCATTAAATAAAGGAAGACAAAAGGCAGAAATGTAGAAAAACCTTGCAAAAAATAAACGCAAACATGAGTTAAACATAATGACCGCTAATTTGTTTTAATTTATGTGGTAGTTCTGATGTTGTTTCATTTGTTTGTTCATAAATTTTTATTAAGTTTTTGTTTTTTTTAAGAAAATGTAAGACATACGATGTACTTGTAGAAAATTTAATATTGTGATGTAAAACAAAAAAATTTAGGTACTTTTGTTTTATTTTCCTGTAACTTTAATCAAGCATAAGGAATTATTTCAAGTCTAACTTAAAGTTCCGAGGTAGAAGTTAAATAAGATTTTTGGGCAAGACGTGAAAGGATATTAGGGCAATGCATCTAAACGCGTAAATGTTTCTTAACCATGTAAATCTTGTAAACTTACTTAACTTTGTATGGAAAAGAGTATAATTACGAAGTCTACGCGGTTACTATCCTTTTACGCGTTTATATGAATACTTATATTATATTTATAGGATATTATTTTAGAAAATAGAAATGAGATCAGGTTATTTGATGGGTACCTGACTGGTCACAGCCAATTGAGATTCCACTCGCACTGAGTACAATGTTGGCCCTGCAAGATGATATTAAAATTGGCCTACAAAAGCCCTTTTAGGATTTATTAGAGAGGTCGAGTGTATCTTGGCCACACTGAATTAGGGACTCTCCCTTTAAGTGATACAAAAAATATTGCAGGTGGCGATGTGTCTCTTGTTCTGTTACACCCAAAAATTTAATAAATTTAATAAAGCTTTTACTAAGCACAAGTATAATCAGCCAATATTTCCTTTCTTTGTACTAGGCTAGTCTCCTCCTAAGCTATATAATAAAGCCATGGAGGAAGGAAAGAGTAGTCTCCGTTTCTGAAGCAGGGAAGGCGATTTTCGACACATCAGCCTCTCATCATTTCTCCTTAAGCTAATGGGGAGATTGATGAGTCTGCGGATCACGCGTCGCTTTACTTTTGAAAAGTCCAGCGAAGAGTCCAACATGTTTACCGCAAAGGTAGGTCGGTTGAAACAGCAATGAACGAAATTGCTGCTTGTCACATTGCATGGCCCTAAGGTAGTTGCGTATTCAGATGAATCAGGATGGTTTAAAGATATGTAGAAATGTGACTTTTGTCACTTAACTGTGAACATAAATATTATTCCTTACTATGAATTTCAATTGTACATTTCACTGAGAAGCGATACACAAGGATTATATTAATATCGTCGTTGACATTTTGATCGTAGGTGAATTTTAATATCAGAAAATAATTTTTGAGAGGGTGTTGTATATTAGCCATCGATGTTTAGAATTTATAGGGCAAGGCCAGGACCAGGATTCTTGCAAGTACGAAACTTAACATTTTGTTTATATTTAAATTTTATGATAGAAATACCGCCATAGTTGCCCCGGACATAAACTGGAGCAACTGTCGGCTGGCCCCCACCTATCCGTTTGTTGAGAAGTTGATCAAGCATGCACAGGAAGCACTTATCGCAGCAGGTGATGCGAATGCACAACACACATCCTGCGGGATTAATGAACTCAACCAAAAGTGTGCGTTTATTTTCGGCTGCATAATTAGTACTAATCTAGTTATTAACGCGAGGGAAATGTTCCACTTTTATCACAAAGAACCAATAGGAAGTTCGAAATATCCCCTTGGTCTAAGAGGATGTGGAGAAGGTGGTCCAAACCACTAGCGTACTCCGAGAAATTTTTTTTTTTAACCACCATTGTATACAAATTTTATCTAGTTAAGGTGGAACGGATAGGTTTACCAAAACCTGGGTAGACCAGTGAGCGGGCATTTGGTGAGGGGCATTGAACCAAACCTTCTCCAATAAGAAGCCTAGCGGCAGAAAAACCTTTTTTAAGTCAGGAAATCGAAGCCTGCCGAATCTGAGGGACTATAAAATAGTTTTAAGAGAAACCCCTTGTAGGAACTATTACAGCAACTTGGAAATTGCGTCGGAGTGTAGTACAGATATCTCCGGCTTATACTCCCTTGGTATGTGGACAAACACTGGGAAAGAAAATCGACTTGTCCTTCCTTTTTTCTACCACTCTTTATTGAGTATAAATGCATTTGTTCATTATTTTAAAGAAGATTTTAATTTTCTCAGCTCAAATCATAAAAGTGGAATTTGAAAACATTTCAAATTACTGACTTCTCACTTAAACCATGCCAGGAGCCTGTTTGAAGCTTCTTCTTTTAAATTCTTCCCGACTTTCATAATTGCAGCACCAGCATCATTCACATTCAATCAGCTTGCAAGAAAATCAATTGTCCCACTACACATTTCAAGGTCACTTTCGGCTTCGAAAAATTGTGGAAACATCGCATCAGCTCAAATTGTGTCTCAATTCACGAAGTTTTTTTTTGCGTTTTGCCAATTTTAGTTTGCAATATTTTAAAACCGCTTTCTGAAAGCAGATTTTTTCCAAGCAGTGTCTTTTTTTGCTCGATTTCTTATCACTTTTTTGTATGCCATCATCTAACCATCCAATCAGTATTCTATGTATACTTCACCTTCCACCACCAGCTAACACAAATAAACGTTTTTATGAGTTTGTAGAAAATTTTTTCTTTTTTTTCTGCAATATTTAAATATATAAACTTACATATATGAATTTGTGTCAAAACTTTTCTCTCAGCGACACCTGCGCAACAACTGCAAACTATGTTTTGTTTTTTTGTCACGCTGTTGTAACCTTTCGCAAAGGAAAAAAGTCTTCTTGATATTTTAATGCAGCATAAAAAGTTTTTTGTTAAAAAATTATCTAAACCAAAAAAAAAAATTTGACTAGTAAGTAGAAAGCCACCAAGGCCAACATTTTTTAGACTTAAAACTTGCAGCATGTTGCATGCACGCGCAGGTAAGAGAGAGAGTTGGTTGTGTGTTATGCTTTTGCAACAGCTGCCAGAGAAACAAACGTGTCACGTGGGTGCTGATAGTTGCACGCAGAAAAGTTTTACGTGGAAGTTTACGCCAACAGTTGCTTCAAGTATTTATGATAAATGCAAGCAGAACAAAAAAATAAAAATTAAAAAATAAAGTGCAACAACACGGTAAAAATTGCAAAAAATGCGCGTTCAGAGTTTGGTAAGAAGTGCATGCAGCGCAGTAAGGACTATTTAGACAATATGTAAAGCTAAAAAGTTTTCACTTTTTTGGCAAGTAAAATAAATTGCACGTGCATGGAGTCGCGATTACTTCTGGAAAGGAAAATAATAAAAAAAAAGTAAAAATAAAGCGCTGCGAAAAGCCAACTTTCGAGCGTGCGCACTACTGATTGCTGGCAACAATTCCTCAGGTTATTGTTTTGCTCCGCTTATTGCTGTTGTTCATACAAGGCTGCAATGCCATGCTCATGCACATTCTGTACCCTACGTAAATACTTATGTATGTACATATGTACGTAAGTATATTTTCGCATAATTTCATTATAAATCAACGAAATGCACATGCGTCAGCGTCAAACCAAAAATGCAATGCTACAGCATTTGTTGTCCTCCGCCGTATTTCAAATTTATTTTACTTTTTTATTTATTTATTTTTTGTTTTTATTTTTTGGTCCGCCAACTTTTGCATGCCACGCAGCAACGCGTCTGCTCCTGACAGTATTTACCCATTAAGCGTCATAAAAAACTTTCCACTCATAATTTTGCAGTACTTGAATTAATGTGAGAGCATTTTGTGCGTCAACTGGTCAACAACAACAACAACAACAACAACAACAGCAACACCTGTAAGCAAACCGAAAGTTATGCAAGTTGTTGAGTTGACTTTCAGCATTACTACTTATAATACATAAATGTATATACATTAGGGTGCCTCACCAAAAAAAATGTGGCGGGTTTTACACCAGAATTATACAATTTATTGTGTTTTATGACTTCAGTCGAAATATTTTGAAAAAAATTTAAGATTTACGTGAGCTCAACCTATTTGAAAATACCTCCAAAAATATTATATATTACTATGATGCCGCTGAACAAAATGTTCCAACATTGTAAAGCACTTCTATTAAGCCTAATCTTTTCTATCAATTGAGGTGATTTTTGCGAATGATAATTTTAAAGCAAATTTCATTTATAAAAAAAAACTTGATTTTCGGACGTTTTTTCAAGGCGATAAAGCTTAATATTTTTCCAAAATATTTTTGCGGAAGCCTTAAAATAAAATAGATTTTGTTATTCCAATGGAAAATCAGTACCGATTTTTTTTTTTACGGAGAGCGATGCACCCTAATATACATAAGTACATATATATATATTGTATGTACTTACTTAAAAAAAGTTTATTTATACATTTAAAACTTATATAAGTGGTTGTAAAATAAACTTTTTTCAAGTAAGAGCAGTAAATTTCAATTAAAATACGAGCATTATTAAATTTTTTCAGCTTTTATGATAAGAAATTAATCTAAACTTAACTTTGTTTACCTCCAATGAATGCAAATATTTTTTTTTCTTCATGATTATACATATATGTACACTAACTAAAAAACTACTATTATACCTGTTTTTGTATTAATTGAGTTGAATCTGTATGATCAACAAACAGTTATATTTCCCGATCTGAATTTTGAGTTTGATCACTTTATATCTACGTAGGAGTGCGATATGTAACATGGTTTCTTGCAGGCTTCCAAATGCATAGACGCTTTTTTACTAGTAAAGTTTCCATTGAAACAAATCTCCAACACTTGCGCCCTTTTCTCATTTTCGAAAAGAGCTTATAATTTAATTTGTCTCTCGATGAATGTGATTTATTTTCCGCAGTCAACACGTTCCGTTCGAAATTTTTTTTTTTTTAAATTTTCGATACCGCCCATCCTGACCATTTTGAAATTAGTACCGCGGTTCTGGCGAGTCCCGATATCCCGCACCCATCTCTACCTCTAACCTAAATATGATAGTAACTTAAGTGCCTCCTGACTGTCGGTAAGGATCAAAATTCTCTCAATACGGTAATCCCTGCAAATTCCTCCTGAATTCTCTGCATAACAATTAGCGGCGTAAACCTCGGCTTGTAAGACGCTCGGAAATTCGCCCATGGGCACAGATAGTCTCACCCTGTGACCATAAATACCAACCCAAAGCCTTCTGGTGTTTTAGAGCCGTCGTTGTACCACTGCATGGTTCTGGGCTGTACAAGCGCTTCCATTATAGAGTTGTTCCAGGTTGCCTTGCTGCAGAGCTCTGTTTTAAATTTATTTTTAAATACAACTAAAATAAAGTAAAACGTCTAGCGGGAGCACGTATCATAGCATAGCTCCTCCATATTCCTAGACGATTGGACCTTCTTTCTGCCATGACCATCTCTGCAAAGTTAAAGTTGGCCACCTACTCTGGCGGATTCAAGAACTACCTTCAGGGCGGGCTGTCTTCGGGCAAGAGCACAAGAGAGTTTAGTGAGAGAAAGTCTTTTTGTGGATAAGACAGTTCTCCTTCTATAATTTATGAAAAATGCATATATCTTGTACAATTTCATAAGTTAATATAAACCTTTATAAGCCACTCCATTATTGTAAGTTGAAAGGATGAAAAAACAAACAGCAGCAACAATACAAAAACATACGATATTACTATACATATAAAGTGGCACTAAATCTTAAAGAACACGCCATTCTGGTTCAGCAATATTTTGTCGAAAATTCATATTAAGTGACTACTCAAATTTATAGCCAACCGCAAACGACATAATTGCTTCTGCGACAATTACCAACCGGCTATCTTAAGTGTTGTTCACCTAATGGATGCATATGTTCAGAGATGTTTCACGCAAATATTTGTACATTTGAACTTACATACAAGTAGGTATACAATTGCAAATCCTTTGTCCAAATACCATGCCATTCAGAGCAGTTAAGCAAACGCTGTAGAAATTACTACTCAGACTGACCGGTAACAAATCATTTACTGAATAGACACATAAATTAACGCATCATATTGACCACAACTTGAATGGATGGCCAACGTATGTGGAAACAGATTGAAATTGAAATCTCTTAGCGGAGTGTAAGGAGACAATTTGTGGATTTCGGAGTAGTAGTGTAAGCTTGTAATTAATATTAGACAACATTGTTCAATGATTGCGACCGCAAGTGGCTGGGGCAAGTACACACGAATTTATGTATGATTTAGATTTTGATATTTGTGCATATCTAGTAGTTGCTAGGCAACAAATTTGCTAGCAGTGCAAAATTTTTAAATTTGTATTAAATTTGATGTATTCTCAGCAAATATTTCAAAATGGAAAATATTGCGTGTCTTCAGTATTATTAAAACGAATCATTCTATTTATGCACACATCAGTTGTTTATTTATGTTTCACTTTGTTATTGCAAATTAACTACTTTTTTTTAATAATTTTTTATTTAAGTGCATACGATTAGCAGCAAAAAATAGTACGGAACATTGAATACTATCAAAACTAGTTAACTAATTTAAATTTATTCGTATGAAGAAAATGAGCAACGCCTTCCACAAAAGAAAAAAAAATGCCTAAACCCAACGGTAATTCCTAGATAATTGAAATCTGCAATTCGTGACACTACAATTTAATGGGCTACAAAACTGCGTACTGCAAATGTTTCTAAGAAATCTAATCTAACAGCTCAAAATTTTGATGGTGCTTTGTCGAATTTTTTTAAGTTTTTGTAGAAAGTTTGAAATTTTTACTTAAATCGTTTTTGTCAGCTAAAGAGCTACACTTTTACAAACAAAATAATCAAAGTTAAATAAACGCAAGATAAATAGCCAAAGAATGCTAAAATATCTCCTCCCTAAGTAATTATATTTTCGTCACTGTATGTATGTAGTACGTACGTATATATGTATAGATATAATAGCAAATCATTTCCTACCAGCTGCTGGACCGTGTATTAATGTGTGTATGCCTAGCGATTAGAGGTGTTTGCATTTGAGTAGATAAATGCCGCCCGAATAAATGCAGATATGTATTTAGGCATTGCAAATATTGTAACGTAAATATGTTTACACAGCACTTTTGTCGTTCAAAGAATCTGCATTGGCGGTGGACTGTCTATTCCAGCTCATGACACGGAAATTACTTACAACAATCGCAGGAAATTGAAATGCGTGAAATATTACGCGGTTGAAAATGAGCACTTACATACACATAAAAGACCAGATGAGGCCGCTTTGCCTGTCGCCCATGGCTACATTTTAAGTTAGCATTTAGTGGCCGTCATATGCAAGTGCCTTCTAACGAAATTGTATTTTGAATTGTTTCGAAAACGCAAAACCAAATTGATTTTGGATAAGCAGAACTCTATTTCCTTAGTGGTGTAAGTAATACATGCGCTAATGTATCTATAGGTATACTTACATGCATACATACATACTATGTACGTATCGACTTGTGTATTGATTTACCACATGAAATGGTAGTTAGAAATGCAACGATGTGAAAAATATTTCTGTAGCAGGAGTGAAACTTCAAAGGAAATTCTAGAAAAGAAATAGTTTGCATTTTATTTTTCTTTAGATTTGCCGATTTGTCTTTCAATTTATCTGCTTCTTTATCTTTGCATTTGGCTTTGGTTTTCAATTTATTTTTTTCTTTGCCTTCCTATTTGTCTTTATCTTTGCCTTTGGCTTTTTTTTTTGGCCTTTACCAAATATGCTTTACGTTCTTCGGCCTCTCGATGTTAACCATTGGTTGTTCTTTATCTGGATCTACCTATACAACGCGCTTGTCCACCACAGAAGTTGCACTTGGTCCTATTAAATCTAAGGCCCACTTTAGCTAACCTATCAAAAATAACCTGCAAAATTTCTAACACTTTCTCAAAGTCTCTAATTATGGGCCTATACCGATCTATGAATCGTTGCCAAGTCGGAGGTGCATTATGCAAGCCACATGGCGTTCGCCTGAACTGGAACAAACCCCTACCCCTTCAGTTCCTCGTCCATACGCGACTGTATGACGGAAGACACCGGTTAGTAGTTAACACTACCTAAAAGGCTCGATTCCTGCCTTAACCCTAATCCTTGAACGCCCGGACCACTATATCCTCATAAGCCCTAGCCTCCCCACCACCTAGCTTGGAGTAGTTCACTATTGCTGCCAGATACTCTTGTTTCGTCTGGGGAAAGCTCAAGCTCATTTTCATTAGATCCAGGTTAATACACGCCTTGGACCAAAAATCGGCCACAAGGATAAAACTCTGAGGCTAACCGGAAACTACGAGGCATTCCAGTAGGATCAACTTGGCCTCCACCTCGATTGGTAACCACACCGAACCAAACACAGAAATATTTTATCCCGTTCGAAGAAGATTCTACCTAATAATCGCCTAACATCCTCCTTTCAGACAACGGCTTCTGCAACCTACCAAACATAATCCTCATCGTCGTTAGGAAAACTCTGAAGGACTGATTCGCTAGCTGAGTCCACCGGCAAACCGTGTCCGTTAACAAGTCGTCGTAGTTGGAGGGTGAAAGTTTCAACTTCAATACTTTAATAAATTTCTGCTAACTACTTATCGTCCGCCTAATCGACCTAAACCAAACCAAACAGCGTCTTTCCTGAAAAAAATCTAAAGCAGCTCGAAAAATTTGAGCTGGGACACACCGCAGGCCTGGCTTATCTACCCCCTCCAAAAACGCGTGAACCGAAAGATCCAACTACTCAGCGTCGAAACGCCCATCCCAATTAGATAGGTTCTTCTGCTTCCCGGTGCCGACTGAATCCACCGGTCCGCGCACTCGATCGTCGGCCACCTCGCCGGGCCAACTGCTCAGTTTCGTCCTTCTCACCGACTGCGTCCTGCAGGTCGGCCAAGCACAGCATCCACGCTGAGCACCACTCCAGCTTAGTTATAGCCTTGGCCCTGGTGGATGACTCCGGGTAACTCTTCCCTTAAGAAGAATGCCCCACGTTTGGTAATCGTCCTTCTTCCAAAAATAATCCTGTCCTACTTTCGTGAAACCGGCTATAAGGGGAGGAAATTAAATTCTAAAATGAGAAACCATGAGAAGGATTGTAGTGGTCTCTTCGAAGGAACGGTGCGAAACTGTTTCCCATGATTATTATTTATTTTTACTATTTGATTAACATTTGTTAAATTAGTTCATAGAATGTAAACTTTTGACTAGCAGTTAAGTCCTCGTAAAATACGAAATTTCTAATTCATACGCGCACAAAAAGGTGAATTGTGAACACAATTGGCGTCCTTGTACTCGTACATACATACATATGTATATGCATATGGCTTTGTTCTTTAAATGAAGGCAGCAGAACTCAGCCGCGTTAACTGCTGTGCCGTCTATGAAAGCCTGCCGATAAGCGTGGCTCTTGTTCACTTTTATTCATATGCAAAGTTACGACTGTCGCTTGCTATATACATACATACATCCAGCCTATTCAAGCAGCCATCAAACTTTGTGGTTTGAAAAAACAAAGGATATCCAGATAACAGCACAATTTGAAATAGTAACTGCGTAGAATGCCTATAAAATTGTATGCGCAATAGAAGCATTGAGTTGAAATATGATTCTGAATAAAAAATGGGCGGCGATTTGATAAGAAGGATTGCACTAGAAGGGGAAACAAATAAGCGGACGGGGGAAAATTTTAAATTTTAAAGCTTAAGATTATTTTCTGCTTTCAAAAGGAATATACTTTTCAGTGCTGAAAGGCTTATGAAATATAAATGTTTTTTTTTTTAATAATCTCAGGTATGTAGAAAGAACGCGAATACTCTCAACTGCAGTAGCCAGCAACGACAACCATCCTCTCTACGCTACAAACATAGACATATGTATGTATACAGACACATACAACAGTTGGAATAGTTGGGCAAAATTCTTTACTCCACGGTTTTACTGGTGGCATACTCTGCTTTGGTGGTTAACTAAGTTCTGTGTATCTACGAGTATGTATGTATGTATGTTTGTATGAATGTAGCCAGCTGTCAAATGCATTATCTTCACAGCCGACACGATGCTGTGCGAAATGTTGTAGTTGGTATGACAGCCACAGCATAGCGACACGTGGCGCGAGAGTGAATTAAAACTGTACTGTAGTCCACAAAAAAGGTGTAAAGCAAAGTAAAAAATTCGCTGCTGCATTGCCGGCAAATTTCCTAACTAAGTTTTCTATATAAGTCGTATGTGCGTGTGTGTGTGACTTTTTGCCGCGTGTACGTTTTTGCTTTATGGTTACTTTTTTTTGGATATTCCGGCTGGTTGTAACAAGAAATGCAACCGTGAGAAAAACCGCAGACAAATTCCTGTAAAAGCAGAAAATTTGCTACCACCTCCACTCTTTTTCTCTCTCCAAATCACTTCCCATTTGTTGCAACTTCGCAAAAGCGATTTCATTTCATTTTCATTTCTGAATTAATTCTAACAAAAGTAAGTTTTAAATTTTAAGTATTGAATAAAATGGAGGAAAAAAGCATTGGACAGTTGCAAGGCATCGGCATCGGCATCGGCAGCAATGGAAGCTTTCGATATTTCTTGTCTTCAGCGCTCAAGAAAAACGAAAAACGTCATATAAAATGACGGACAAGAAGTGGAAAGGAAATTTTCTTCTAACGAAATTTCTGATATCAGCATGAGGCTCTTAAGAGAAAAAATACTTTTAGATATACATGTAGGTGGTTCAAAAAGTTTTTAACGGCTACATAAATGTTCAGAGGACTTGAAACCACAACCACCTTTCTTCAAGAAAATTTACAGCAACAGCAAAGTACTTTTCCGAGCAACAGATAAAAAAGGATGAAAATATTCTTAAGCGGGGATCACACGATGTGCACAGATTTGTACAGATTTGTACATTTTAGCGGTCACAGAGTGGTGGTGTCCGGAGATTTATTGTCGAGAATGAGCTTAAGTTAAATACCCGGCAAAAGTATTAAATATTGTTTTTTTCACCTTTCCGAAAACTACCACTTCATGGGTGGTTCTACCCCTATCTCAAACATCTTGGATAGAATTTTCAGTTAGAGATAAAATTATATAGTTATGTGTGGGCGGCATCTTGCCCATTTTCCAAAATTCCATAATAATGCTACTTCTTTTCAAGGAATTGTTATTAGTATCAATTTTGAGTAAATTAGCGTCCCTAAATTTCGAAATGTCGAAGTTTCAAGCATTTCTGAAATATACCGCATTTATGAAAAGTGGTCGTAATTTCAGTCCGATTTCAATAACTTTCAAAGTTTTGCTTTTATGTGGCAAGCACAATAATCATACCGAGTTTGGTATAAATTGATTGAACGGTTATGTGTTCATAAGAGGGCGGTGCTACGCCCATTTTCCAAAGTTTTATCGAAACGTAGTTTTTGCTATAGAATTATAGCAAACATCAATTTTGAATAAATTAGCTTTAGTATTTACTGGTTAATGGAAGATTTTGTATTTCTCTCAATTACATTTGGTATGTTGTAAGGCCAACAACTGTGCAAAGTTTGTGAGAAACTGGTGAAACGGTATGTGCTCCAACTAAGGAACCAGGCAGTCAATTTGGATGAGAATTGTCGACATTTGAACGAACTGAGTTAGTTTGTCATCCAGAAATTTCCGAAGTTTGTCTATTGTAAAGGAGTTTTGTCATATCAAGTCTGGTAGCGGATGTATTGCCATACCTAGCATATTCGCCTGATCATACGCCATGAGGCATCTATCTGTTTGGTTTCTTAAACACTACTTGAGTGTGGTAACGTTAAAGGTTCATCTACGAACAGGCAATTATGGAGCCCACCGAAATATGTTTAGCTCAAGGTTTGTATAAAAATGTATGATTTATAAAGATCAAAGATCAATCACTGATAGTTGAGAAAATGTATTCAAAGTGAAGAAAATTTGTATTTAGATTTTTGTGTAATTCCCAATATTTCCTTTATCAACTTTTAATAATGAGGTTTACTTTTGTAAACTACTACTATTTTTAGGTAAAAAATTAAATAAGTTAATAGCAAAGTTAAAGCAAGCTTTCTTAATATGTATGAAATCGGGCCATAAATACCGGTTTACCAAACATATAGACTCGTGCGCCACCTATCGGTAAAATTTTTAGTGGCGTTATTCCTTTTCATGTTGTTAATATACGTTCTAAATATGAACCAAATCGAACTATAAATACGGGTTTTTCAAATATCTCGACTCCTGCGCCACCTATCGGATTAACTCGTATTAGATTGTCATCTTGTTCTGAGCCAACTGTGAAATTTCAATTATCTAGGTCATCGGGTAGTTGGTCGCAAGATTTGCCCCTAACAAACATACTTGCATACATGCAGCGCAGGTTAAACAAAAGCTTTTAAAAAAGAAAAACTTTATGTTACACATACGCCCTGTCTAACCTTTTCTAATTTAGCCCATGCGTCCTCTCAATGTATTTTCTGCCCAATTCCTATACACCTTTGTTTCGTTATTTTTCATTAGATTATTATCTTGAAATTAATGCCAAATCAAATGTATTTCAATGATATTCTCAGGAGTAGTTATGCCTACTCCCTGAACATGTTAACAATGCCGCTTTCATCTAACTAAGTCTCACATGGCCATCACAAACTGTAACGTCTATCGTGTCGATTAAGTAAATGCCTATTTGACCTTTGACAGCAAATCAATCCAATTACTACCAACTCAATCTACACGACCGTTCGGATAGGTTAGTTGCTCAATTTCAGACGTTTCCAGCAATGATTTACAGCAATTAATTTGTAACAACAACAATACATATATTTCTAACACATAAACGGCTTCACACTTACATACATACATATATATATGTATATAAAGAAAACATGCAAACATATGTACATGCACAGCGAGTGTGTCCATCTGCGCTTAAGCGATATAATCAGATTATTGGATGAGGACACAAGTAATAGGATTTCGAGCGGTCGAATGCCGGCAGGCAATACAAAAAGAAACAGCTGGAACGAACAGAACGAACTCGTCGTCGATGCCATAATTGAGTGGTAAATAGATGTGACAAAACGACATTTCACACTCGATTGGTTTTTATTATTTATAAGCGAATATACTTGTATACATGTATGTGCATACATATATATTAAATGAGAGTTATATTTAACTTAACTTTTAAGTACATATTGATTTTGTCTGGCGATTTCATAACAAAGGGGGCAGCCAGCAACCAATTGTGAGTTATTCTTTCGTGCTTCATTCATTTTTGCTTGTTGTTTGTTTATTTGTTGTTCGCTTATTATTAATTGACTTGAGCTCTTAATGATTTATTGAGCATGAAAGAGATTTTGGAATAATGGCAGGCTGGCAGGAAAGCAAATGGCTGCAGAGAAAAAAATGCTAGATATTCACCACCAAATTATTTGACAAACATACGTTTATGAAGCGATTGTGCTCAATGATTTGGCATTTATTACAATTATATTATTTTTTCATGTTATATGTAGTATACGGACATACTTATAAGTATAATTGAAATTGGGTAAGCTTATAGGGATCACGCATATAGAGCTACATTCTCTTATAAATTTTTGGTTTTTGTGGGATAGCTGCCTGTTTTAAAAATAAGTTACAACGAAATTTTAATAAAGGACATTTGTGTATCCTTACACTCTATGAGAAACCACAATGTACACTCCCACATCGATTTACACCAAGTACATTGTGAATTACCGCCTTTAAATTGTCCCATGCCAAAGCTCTGCATCATTAAGCGAGTGTTCGGATGCATGGTGCTTCATTCATCGTCGAATATCCGGTCCATTTAATATTCCTGTAACAGAAAAATCTATACATATAATAATATTGTTGCAAGCCAATATCTGTACATTATAGATATTAAAGAAAAATTAATATGGCGGGTCTTCGTCAAAGCAACAGAAGCCAAATCAGCAATTTTTTGAATTTTTGTCTGTCTACTTGTCTGTATGTTTGCACGCACATCACTCGAAAACTAATGCATGGAATTGAATGCAGTTTCGCCTATGTTTTGCTGGAGGTCTAACTTAAAATATAGAAAAAGAATTGAGAGTGGACAGCTGCTTGAAAATTGCGATTTAAGTAAGTTAATAAGATAGAGTAGATATTGCAAAACAGCTGTCAAAAGGAAGAGGTTACAGCTGAAAATATTTTTGTGCAAGGCTGCCACCCGTCTGAAACTTTTAGTTTAATTTAATTGATGAGATAAACTAAATATTGATGTTTAGGAAAGTCTACTGACAAAAATATTTTTTAGGAGTGTTGCCACCTCTTTGAAAAATTGTATTCAAAAAAAATTTTTTAAATAAATGAAACACGTTATAAAATACGGGTATAAAACTAAATATTTAAGAAAGTTTGCTGCCAAAAATATTTTTTAGGAGGTTTGCCACCGGTTTGAATTTTTCTTTTGCAAATAGGTTTTTACAATAAATGAAATATGTTTGCAATACGGGTATCAAACTAAATAGTTAAGAAAGTTTGCTGTCGAAAATATTTTTGAAGCGGCCACCTATTTGAAAAATGTTCTTCAGTTAAATTGTTAAGGTAAGGTTAATATTAAATTAAAACAGCTTTGAAGAAAGTGAGAAAGATTTGTGCACTAAGCTTCTTTGAATTTCATACCGCTCAGAAGATGAAGGTGATTGAAAAATTAATTTCAGTTTTAATAAAGTAAAAGGAAAAAATTTATAAATATATTTGGTTATAAAATAGGTTCTTTGTCGCACCAGGGCCTCATTTTAATTTTTTTTTTCCACCCAATATATCTAATCTAACCAAGTTTGAAGTCATTTCAATCTGAAACAGGTGTAATTACCATAAAAATGTTGGAGTTTTTACTCGAAATCAAAAAAAAAAATAAAATTCTGATTGCAGCGAAATTTTTAGAATAGTATTTCTGTCATAAAATTAAATGCATTTCCAGTAAATTTTGGGCCATTTTAATACAATAACCAACGTTTTTCGCCGTTTTCGGTAATTTTTTAATGCTTTTCGTATAAAACGTTTACTCAAATTTTTTTTCGGATCGCCAAAATAATGTCAAATTCGGATTCCTCGCCCCCAAAAACCTCTCCAAAACAAATTTTCAGGGCCATCAAAAATCGTTAAATTTCGCCCAAAAACGTGTCCGCCTCAAAATCTTTATTTTATATTACCCGATTAAATGACTTTAACTAGAAAAATTACTGTCCCCACAGATTTCAGCGTACCCGAATTGACCTTACTAGATACGTATGTCGTCGGGATGTTCATTTTTTCTACTACCACAGTGTACTTATTAATCAATATAATCAATTCAAAAGTGAACCAAAAATGCACTTTGCATAACAAATAGCTATATTGCTTGGAAGAAACATCTGTGTTTATACATGCACATTGGCTTATGTAAATGTTAACTGTAATCTACTAGTCTATATATATGTGAATATATAATCCATATTTACACAACGTGTTGCGAGTTATCATAATTTGCAATAAACTTCAGCAATTCTTTATTCTATGAATAGCAGCATAATGCAGCAAAGTCAACAACATCGCTCAAACACTTTGTTATCAACGTTTTGCAACACTGAAAACTTCAATGCAGCAGCATAACTAATGTGCAGCACATCCACTACTATGAAAGAAATATATATGTATAAGTAACTAGGATGAAAGATGTATGAAAACGTTTTAAGGAAAGGAAAAGGAAGACGAGCCATCGCCTCATTTATCATTTATTACAAATGATGTAGCGACACAGCAACGATGGCAGCACTCTTGCTGCTGCTGCTGCTGCTGCTGCTGGTACTCCAAGAAAGCGAAGTAGAAAAGCCGACAAGTCAACCATGGAAGTGTGACACGGCGTATGAGCAACACACAGTTCGTAGAGCATGAAGCATACTATGCATATGTACATATGTATATGTATGCATGATGTTAGAAAAATACGCACACTGACTTCTAAGCGCTGCATCTTGACATCTTGACTTTGTGTCTTTTCTGCTCTTATGCGCCGCGCCGCGCTGCGCCATTTTCATTACACTGTACCAACATATCATTTTCCGCTTTCTTACCCTGAATCGACTTGATTCGATGCGTTCAGTTTGCTTAGTTTGCTTGATGCACATAGATACATAAGTATACATTTGAAAATGCACTTACTGAAATATATAGATACATATGTATGTATGAGTATGTACTTGCACTTGCACATATCAAACAATGAACACAAAGTTACTTGACACGCCGCTCATAATCGCGCCGGCAAGGCCATAGCATAACGCGAAAATAGTAAATCGCATATGGCGTTTTCTAAAGCATCCAGCAATATTGTACCCATTTTAAATGTAAATGTGAGGGTACTTTCTAGTACATATAACTAAGACGACGGGGCTTCTGGCCATGCGCTACAGTTGCAGTTGCTTGATGAATATGGGGCGTTCCATACCAAAATGGACGGGGATCACACTTCATATGTTTGATTTGTTTAAAATTTTTAGGGTTGATGCATAAACACAAATAATAAATAAATATGAAATTTGAGCTTGATTAATACATTTTGAAAAATTTTGCAGCACAAAAACAAAAACAAATCGATTTAATAGTTATCCAAATATCTCGAGAACGGGGCGAGGAAAAAATGTGAAAAAAAATCACACATACACATAAAAATTCTCTATGAAAATAAATATTTTTTTATTTTTTTTTTCATGAACAATTTTTAACATACAAATTTTTTGGAAAAAAAATTAGTGTTTGAAAATATGCCAACTCAAAAAAAATGACAAAAATTACAATGCACCCATGTGCAACGCGAGCAACCGATTTGTGAGAGCCGATTTTTAAGATATGGGTAACATGAGGAAAAGCGTCATTAGTGATGCATTCCGACATATTCGGTTGAAGAGTTCTCTTAAATTCGTGGTGTCCGTCTAGAAGGAGTTGCGGCTAAAATCACTCGCTATATAAAAGTGTATTTAGTAGAAATGGCTCAGAATCTGATTTGACGCGTGCTTTGGGTTGTGAATGAAAAAATTCCTTCCCCCCAATGTTGCTGTTGATGTTTTAATAACCATAACTTGCAGGTGTATATCGGTACCTTTAAAACAGAAAGGCCCTACCTCACATCGTCGCTGAAATGCAAAAAAGCTGTATCTAGCAAAACTTTTTGCTTTCATTAAACGATGTAGGGACTCATAACTCGATGAAATGCATCATAATCATTCAAAAAGTTAATTTTGGATTTTCAGTTAGTTGTGCCTTTTTGTATTTCAGCAACGTTGTGAGATAGTGCCTTTCTATATTAAGGTAACTATATTCACCTGGTATATCCGATTTCTTAGTGGGGAAGCTGGCCTTCTTCAAAAGAG
The DNA here is from genome assembly GCF_001687245.7 of Rhagoletis zephyria. Lineage (NCBI taxonomy): Eukaryota > Metazoa > Arthropoda > Insecta > Diptera > Tephritidae > Rhagoletis > Rhagoletis zephyria. The sequence goes on along the minus strand of NW_016162116.1, from coordinate 22,146 downwards.
GCACAACTCAAAATTTGTCATTTTTGAAATTAAGCGATAAAAATGTCCACAGAGCTTTTATTTACCTTCCAGCAAAAGCTGGAGAAAATTTTTGTTATAATATGTTAAAAAAACCTAAGGTAAAGTCTCCCTTGCCTGTGTGCTAAGAAGTAGTTTTTCACATTTGCTGACAAACGTGTAATTTTGAGTTGTGCCCCTATTGAAAGAAGAAAGAATGAGATTGAAATAAAATTAAAAAGAAAGGGGCATTGTGCTACTGCCATCGACCCAGAGCCATCTTGTGGCATAGAAAATGGCGCAATCTCTACCTGGGGTAAGAAAAAGGAAGAAGGTCATAGAAATAGCTACTAGAACAATCTATGTATCAGATTTGCAAGTTAAACTATCACCTAAATTAACTGGGAAGCTATTCAAATGAGTGATGCAAATTCCGAAAATAAGTATATATACTAAATTTTCTCGGATGGGTACTGGATCAAAAGAAACACTCTAAGCGCCTGAAGTGGTTGAATAGCTGTTAAGGGCGATCTCTTTTCTACAATCATAATAAAAACATTAGAGAAACTCAACGTCGAAAAGCTGCGATCAGAAAAGAAAATACCAGCAACTTCACCAATCAACTCCCATTTGCGCTTCCAGAGACCAATGGACATGGGTGAGCGAAGGGTTCACAATTCTCGTTATTTGCGTAGGGCGGTATACAAAAAATAACTTTAGTGGCGAAACAATAAAAATACATATCTCCCCCATTCACGAAGTTTGCTTACGCTTCCAACACAACAAAAAAATTATGCAATATGCAGTTTGTTATAAAATGAGTTGAGAACTAATCGTTGCTCGACTGAGTTATTTGTAATTTCAATACAAATGTAAAGGCAGCAGTTCAAACGTATAAATATTTATTTGCGAGTGAACATGCACACAAAATGCATTTATATGTACATATGTACTCAATATCAATTTGTATTCGCATTTGTATTTCTACATAAATATTTTTCCGCCATGACAGCGAAAGTACATATATGCATTTTATTAAACAGAAGTACTACAGACAAACGAATTTAAATATTTCAATTTATTCATTCGTATTTAAACACACAAACAGATGTACATATACATAACTATATGTATGTATTGTTATCTATATGATTTTATGCCATACAAAATTTACGCTCTGAATTAAGTGCAAGAATGATAAAATTAAGTCGATTGGGAATTTCCATTCAATTACGGAAATACATGAATATGTACGAAGAGAAAATAAATGATTTTTTTTAAGTAAATACTTATGAAAGATATTGTTTAAATGTACCGTTTTATATTTTAAGTAAAATACATTTGTACGTACGTACTCATGAACGAAAATAGTACGTGAACTGTATCTGTTTGTAAGTATCGAAAAAAATTAAATATTTATTGTTAGTCGATGTTAATAAATAACGTATGAATACATTAAGGTGAACATTTATTACTTGTTCAGTTATTTCTCGTTAAGAATTATTTATTTGAAAATATAAACAACTAAAGGTTGTTGATGTGTGAATTTTTGTTAGGCACTTTATTTCAGTCTTTCAATCGAATGCATTTAAAACTTAAGATTAGCAGGACTTCGTTTCTTCTCCCACTTTTCTATAAAAATTGGCTCGTATCTTCAAAACAATTGCTGGTAAGTAAAATACATTTAAAATACTTTTTTTATAAAATTTATTATTGCAAGCATTAATCTTTTTGCGTTAAATTCGACTCTGAAGGACGTTGGCTTGTACGTTCAAAATAGTTGCATAAACTTGGTTCATCATTTACAACAATGCACTCAATCGATATATCTTCGTACGCCTCTCCATACATATGTACAGGTACTTTGAAAGAGTGTCGTGTATGTACATTAGGGTGGCCCTTAAACAAGGAAGAAAATTTGTATATCAGATTTCCTAAGCCTCAACCCCTATGTCGATGCTACTATACTCGAAGATATCACATATATTACATATATAGGTATGTGTACAGAGTGGTCCAGAAGGGAAATGAAATGTTTGAAAAATTCTTTAGCAAGCGACTACCCTAACGAAAGCTTGGTACGACGGGGATTATTGTCGTCTTTCGATCTACTGAAAGACCGCCCTCCCCAACCGGAGGGCCAACGCAGCAACAAGTTTTCAACGAACGACCCCCAGGCTCCGCTGGAGGACGCAGGCGTCTGCAGGTTGCAGTATGATGCTCTAAGTTGAGATACGCCAAGTTTTGTGGGAGGTCATGATCGGGTCCAAACCCGACGCCTATTTTTTTAGCCGATGCGGTAAATAAATTTGACGAAAATCGTGGTGGTTCACCGCATATGGCTCAAGAGCATGTAGGCGTACGTACTTTGTTGTTTTTTTTTTATATATGTATTTAGGCAGCTTTAGTAATTTCATAGTTATTCTGTAGACGTATAATTACGGTGACCATCCGTTCTGTTATTTGCAGGACCGTACTGTTTTTCAAAGGTCGGTCCTGCGTAGTTTTTCAAACCTGAAAACCTGAAAAAGTACTGATTTTTTCCAAATGTCCTGCATTTGTCCCGCATTCTATTCGTTATTTTAAAATTATCGGACAATGGATGGATTTTTTTAAAAAAGTGTTTTATGGTACTTTTCGTAGCTTTTGTTCAATATCTCATGAAAAAATCTCCAAATTAACGTAAGCGACTTACAGCTCGAAGTGTATTGATGTGCCTCTTACCAAAATATATAACTTGTGGCGACTTCAATGAAAATTATTAGTGCTACAGGCGAAAAAAGTGAGATTTTCAATCAAATACGCAGTTTCATTTGATTATTTTTTTCATTATTTAAAAAATTCGATAAAGAAGATATATCATTACAGTAAACTTTGAGCCAAAGAAAATGAAAATCGGATTAGAAATGTAGATGCTATGGAGCGCAATCTGCACAAATTATATATTTTTGTAAAGGGCACTTTGTAACTCGTCGTTTACATCGATTCATGGCGTCGATTTTTGACAAATAACTGCGAAAAGTACCAAAAAAACCAAAAAAAAGAAGGGTATTGTTTTCGTTTTGAACGACTCAAAATTTGCCTATAAAATAATCTTTTAAAGATTTCCACTTTTTGTGTAAGCTATTGTAATTATAATATGTTTTACTATACTTTTATAAATATTCATGTAAAAAAAGATTAATATCAATGAAGAAAACGTGATTCATTTTTAAAGTTTAAAATGTATTAAGAATTTAGAATCATAAATACTCTTTTGATATTTTTATACTACGTAAATATATGTAGGCATATTTTTGAAAAATTGTCCTTCATTTTGAATCCATATTTATGGTCACCGTAGGTATAATTAATAAGACAAGGCCACCTAAAGAGGCCGTAATAACGGGTGATTTTTTTGAGGTTAGGATTTTCATGCATTAGTATTTGACAGATCACGTGGGATTTCAGACATGGTGTCAAAGAGAAAGATGCTCAGTATGCTTTNGTCAAGTCTAAAGTCTACAGAAATAAGCCAGCAACTATTCCAGCTTTGGAAGACAACATTTCCGAAGAAATTCGGGCTATTCCGGCCGAAATGCTCGAAAAAGTTGCCCAAAATTGGACTTTCCGAATGGACCACCTAAGACGCAGCCGCGGTCAACATTTAAATGAAATTATCTTCAAAAAGTAAATGTCATGGACCAATCTAACGTTTCAAATAAAGAACCGATGAGATTTTATGCGTTTTTTTTAAAAAAAAAGTTATCAAGCTCTTAAAAAATCACCCGTTATTTAGTTGTATGGTTGAATATGTAGAGTTTTAACATTATTTACAAATGTGAATTAATACATAGAGATGAAGTGTTAAAAACTTAAATAAGATTTAAGGATCCTTTCAAATGCGATTCGCACGGATGGTGACAGGGGAGGCCGTTAGGGCGAAGGAGAAGCCGTGAAGGGAGTGCGGTTGAATATTGGGGTCGACGACAATCATAGCTGTAGTCGGCCATGCCAGGGTGGGCTTAGAAAGGCCGCCCAGATAACAGCACTGCCATTGAGACAGAACTTAGACAGACCTGGGCGGGAGAGGTAATGACGGAGCGGGAGCTTGAAAGCTCCTGATGGCAAAACAGGAGGGTACGATTTTTATATTTTTTTTTTGTATGGTGCGGACAGCATGCATCTCGGATCACAAACCCATTGTCCGCCGAGCTAGCTAATGCTTAAATGCAAGCGTATCCGTGTTATTTTGGGCTTTCATGATCAGGATACGACGACAGATAAGGGAGGCGATCGTTCATGAAGATATATAATCTGATGATCCGTACGTAACAGAGTAACATTATTTCCTGCTCCTATTTCATACCAAAAGCTATTGCACATTTTCATTTGACCATTCACAATTTTTTTATTTATCCATCGAATTTGATCGTTAATAACTTGCTTTTTTGGGAAAAGAACAGGCTTTAACATAAATAGAAAATATTACAAAAGAAAAGTTATTTTTTGTTTGTCCTTTTTTTGTTTAATGAAAATAGATTGGGAAAATGAACTGATCCATAAAAACGGTTTACATATCCATAATCTTCGATCCAATGTTATATTTAAGTGTACGGCGTTTTTTATGTCATTTCAAAACTTGAAATTTTCCCTACAGTCTTATTTGTAGAAATTGTTATCGCTTCACAATTTCTTTTTAGTCTAAAATTTAGTGGAAATTTGCAATCATACAAAACATTTCGCCATTTTTCTCTTGAAGCGCAATGCATTTCGTATGGGAAATAATGGAAAATGGCATTGTTTGTAGATTTTAAACTACATATCTCCCATTAAAGCAAAAAAGACTTACGCATTAAAAAATTATCAAATGGCGGAATAAACAATTTCCAATTATGCCAAACGAAATATCTTTATAAGCATTAAAGAAGCTACACACATATGTACATAAACAAGTACAAACGATGGTAATTATTTATTTCATTTCAACTCTTCAAAATTAAGAGTGGATTCCATTTAAATGTAGTTATGTTTGCAATAGTGTTAATGTTTCAACAATATGTATTGCTTATTTATGAAGAAACTTTCTGCCTACCCAAACGTTTATGCACACATGTACATATTTATGTGTATACCACTCGTACATACATACATATAGACATACATAAAAATATGTTATACTATTGTATTTTAAATTGCATCGATATATCATTTACTATTAAAGAAGTACGCTTTCCGGTCATTGCACATCGGGGTCCACTACAATCATCACATATGTACATACATATGTATAAGTTATTCACTTGCAATATATTTTCGTTCATATAAAAAACAGTGAAAATCAAGAGATGTGCTTTTTCACACTTCATTAAATATTTATTTGTTGTGCAATGATTTTTTCGATAAATTCAATAACGGGCATACTGATACCATTCATGCAGTAGAGTGAGGCTTTTATTTTTAATAGTTTTTTTTTTTTTTTTTTTTTTTCTTGAGGCAACAGTAGAGTGAAATGCGGGAATTATTATTTTGCATTTGTTTTAATTTTTTAATTCTCATTTTTTAAGTAAATTTTTAGCAAACCATCCTTCAAATTAAAAATACAAACATGTCTATTTACTTACGATATTGCACTATCGAACAAATATTGATCTTTTTTGAAAAAGTGCCTCCACATACATAACTATATGTTAAAAAATTCAGCTTTCACTTTAAAATTATTGGACCTTATATTTCTCTACTTCTAAATATAAAAATATGTACTTTATAGGGATGTTAATTTTTTGGCTTTTTACGATCACGGGATTTTCGGGATGTCGTTATCACAATGCCGGGATCCCGGGACTAGTCCCGGTATTGCTTCTAAAATGTTTAAGAAGCTCTTCTACCGTAAAATAAATATTAAATAAATGGGTATGAAACCTACTTTTTTATTTAAAGTGCCGAATTTATTTTTTCACTCCCTGACGTCAGGATTTATTTTAAAGCACTTTGTAATTTCTAAGAGATTGATTGTAGAATAAAAATCTGGGTACCAGATAAAAGCAAGGAAAGAAGTAAGGAAATTCCTTTAGAATTAAAAAAAAATTCAAATTTTTTGGATTCACAAAGGCGAATAGGTAATTTTTTAAGCTGATAAAGTTTGAAGTACGAAATACAAGGTGTTATCGAGTTCTTAACATATAACTTTTTCAAAAGCAAATATTGCGAAATTTCAAGGAAAAAATTTAAAAAGGATATTTTCAATACCACATGCACAAAAAAAGTAAATCTCATTAAATTGTAAAGAATTTCCTCTTTAACTTGATACACATACTTCTGCTCTAAGCACATTTCAAGTAATTTCTCAAATCAGGGTGAAAAACTAAAAACGCAATTTTACAATATTTGGTCCATGGTTTCACGAATTTATTGATTTTTGTGTGTAAAATTTACTATCGCACGGTGTTATATGTATAATGAGCTAGAAGACATTTATGAAAAAAGATTTATTATTAAATAAAAAAAATATAGCCAATACTGGTCAAGAAAAGGAGCTTCAGTGAAAATTACAAATCCCGTAAATCCCGGGATTATTTGCCAAGAATGGCGGGATTTTCGGTACCTTAAAAGGCCGGGATACCGAGATTAATATTCCTAGTACTTAATCACTTAAGTATTTATTATGTATTTTATTTTTTTATTTTACGGTAGAACTACGTATACATATTTAAATAAATATGTATATCTGTAAAATACAATATTGTTCTTTCTTGCATTGTTTCAATACCTTTCTACGTATGTACATACATACAAATGCTTTTATTTTATTTTCAGTGCCGACATGAATACAACAATTAACTAAATGATTTATGACACGAAAAATGCAATGTTGATTTCCTGCTGCGACGGTTGAATTATTGATTTTACCAACAGAAATTTTATAAAGCATTTTCATACACATATGTATATCTGTTAATATGCATGTACATATAGATACCTTCTCGTGATAAATTAAACCAATGTATAGGTAAGATTAAGCATATGAAATTGTGTAGTGTTAAAACAGACGTATTTTAACATCTTTATTTTTCCTTTGTTTGGAACTGTGAATGGTACATACTACATACTAATAAACACATATGCACATATTACGTAAATATTTGTACAATGTTTCGTGTCAGTTCCGACGACAAAAGTTGTATATCGGAGAAAATACATTCAAACCCGAAAAACTTTTAAATGAAGAAAAACCAAAATGTTGTAGATTGATCTACTTCAACTCATTTAAAATTTTTAATAAGGGCCATCAATAAATTGTGATTTGTATTTGTTTTATAAAAATTCGCTCTTATTTTAAAGATAACCAAAATAAAAATAACTATTAGGCGTTTAAAAAATGTCTTCATGCTGCTAAAAAATGTAAAAAAACTGTCATTGTAGAATATATTCATATCAAATCTACGCACCAACTGCAAACGATGCCATCGACGATATATTGATGTTTTTATACCTTTAGTGAATGCGTTACGGTATTATAACTTGGGTGCGATGTTTACTAGGATCAGAAGGACAAGAAGAGGCGCTTAGATCCATACAAAAATATATCAAAATGATCATAAAAATGAGCTGGATCGATTTAGCTATGCCCGTCCGTCCGTTTGAATGCAAACTAGTCGCTCACGTGGCAAGATCGGTACGTTGCAACATCTACATAGCCCCCAGACAACCAATTTTTCAGATATGAGTATTGGCATTATAACGCTTCCAATTAGGTAGTTAGGAACAACAAATTTTTCATTTCTTTCAATCATCATCAACAGAAGACTTACATCGAAAATCTTCAAAATCTGGTAAGGCATCTAAAAACGGCAATTGGTTTTTTTTTGAGCTTCTGTAAAAAGAAGTAGACGCAAAAATATTGGCCTTTTAACGCCAGAAGTAAAAACTGTGAAACATGAGCAATTAAACTTCTTTAGAATATTATCAGTATGATTTATTTATCAAACTTTTTTTATATTTCGGGATAATATATATACCTTATTTTTCTACATGCATACATATTTGTTTAGAGAAAATTAAAAATGAGCACCCGCAAGGATCAAATAGTGCAGGCGCTTTTTTTTTATTTATTCAATTTGGTCCGGATGTTGCGCGCTTAAGTGGCATCCTTAGTGGGTTAGCTGATAAATATTTTTTTAAGCACTTAAAACCACAATATGATTTATTCAAACAAAATATTTTATGTGTAATTTACAGCATAAACTTTACAAGTGTAACTATCAGCTGTTAAACAACAAAATACCATCGAATGTTTTCGAACCACTTGCTCTTGTAAATACATAAGTATATACGTACATACACAGGGTAGCAATTAATACGAAACAAGAAAAAATTTCATAAACCAGTGCAATTAAATTAACATTGCTTTAAAGTCGGTAATTGTATTAATATTTATTAAGTTTATTGTTATTATGGAAATGAAAAAAAAAAAAACAAAATGCATTAAAGCATACATGCGCAACGTAATTGTGTATATTAAGCAATGTGGCAACATACGAGTACTACAACAACAAAAGGCACATGTGAAAGAGTAACGACTTTAAAGGTGTAAACTGACATTGCAAAAACGGATCAACAGAGTTACGTAAATGAGGGCAATGCATGTATTCCGTAAGTATGTACATATGTATGTATGTATGTATGCATGTGTGAGTATACAGGTGAATTACTTTAAAACAGCAAAAAACTCTTCCACTAGATTCGGTTGATTTTTCCATGTAATATTTCCAATTTACACGTAAAAATAATTAACGCAATGGATGGATAGGTGGGCGTTATGTCAGAGCTGAAAAAATGTCAACTTTGTGCGAAGAATTATAGAGAATGCAATGACCAAGCAATGGGTTTTTTCCTGCTTTTTATATGCCGGATGAAATGTTGATTTCAGTAGCACGGTTCAATTACACAGGTTTACAAAAAAAAATATATATAAAAAAAATTTTCTGCATATTAAATAGTGATGAGCGAGTCCGAGATGTTTTAGTCGATTGTCTCGATTGTTCGCAATGTTTTCTCTCGTAGACGAATTGCCACTCGAAAATAGTCGTACTTAAGCTGAAGTAATATATTCGCTAACAATCGACCAAATCATCTCAGCTTCGCTGCTGGCCAGCGGTTGTTAAAACATCTCGATGCTTCTCTGTTGCAAACTCTGGCAACGAATTGCCAGTCGCGTGTAACATAAAACGACGTGTTTTAATGTTACGAACAGTAATTAAACACAAAAACATTATTTTTAGTAAATTTTCCCCAGCCTGTACATCCAACAATCTCTCAATGAGTATAACCTTGAACTCATGAACAATATTTATAACATTTAAATTTGTATGCCATATGTACATTAATATACATATATGTATTGTTAAAATAACGCTCGAATCTGCATTTGCAGTATTATCAATTTAAACAAACATTTAATTAATACACACCTGCACGATCGATAATACACACCTACGATCTCGTTGGTGATAAGTCAGTCGACTCGAAAAACATCTCGATTGTGCAGTTGGGCAGCGAGTCGATTATTGACTCGATTGCAATTTTGCAACGACGGCGACTCTCTCGATCGTTTAAACATCTCGGACTAGCCCATCACTAATATTGAACCAAACCTCTATAACCCTATGTTATTCGACCCGCTGAAACCGAATCCGAGGTCCGCTAACCTCCATAATGTCAAGTCATTTGAGGGTCAAATATGACAAAAACTTACGTTACGTATCTAGTTTATCTCATAATCAAAATACATACATACATCTCATGTACTCACATACATCTGCTTTTGCTTAAAGTTATACCAAAATCGATAAAAATATCGACAACAAAGTCGATAAATATCGATAACGAAGTCGATAAATATCTATAACAAAATAGATAAATATCGACAATAAAATCGGTAAAAATATCGGTAAGAACATCAATAAAATTATCGATAACAAAATCGAGAAATATCGATAACAAAATCGAGAAATATCGATAACAAAATCTATAAAAATATCCATACTAAAATCGATAACAAAATCTATAAAAATATCGATACTAAAATCGATAAAAAAATCGATAGCCATATCGATAAATATCGATAAAAAAATCGATACCAAAACCAATAAAAATATCGATAACAAATTCGATAAACACGTCGATAAAAAAATCGATAACAAAATTAAAAATATACATAGATAACAAAATTGTTAACAAAATCGACGAAAAATAACGATAAAAGATTTTGTATCCATCAGTTCCGAGAAAAAACGAATGTTCGTACTCACGTTTACTTTCATTCTTTTGTATTGGTCTTTATCTAAGTCTTATTTCATCTTTTACTGGCACGTTTTTGCTAAATGAATACCATGTGCATACATTTAAGAAGCACTTGTTTCCCTCCCAACCATTTCCGTGTGCGATTTCCGTTGAATTTGCCAATTTACTCCCAACCAACCAACCGCCGCTAAAGAAGTTTCATTTCAAAAAAAAAAAAAAAAAACAAATCAATGAAGTGTCAGATCGAATTACAAATGTTCCGTGTAAACGAGGTAATTCACTAAAGGAATTCAGAAGTGAACAACGTAATTGGCATTGGCCCTGGGAACTTAGTTTAAGAGTCTTTTTAATTTCCTGCGTAGCAGCTTTAAATTCAATACTTCCATGTTGACAGATGGTAGTAAAAATTTTGAGCAAGTTGCCAAAATGGGTGTTGGCGGACATTGAAAGCAGACGGCAGCCCAATGAATTTCGACGAAAACTGAAAAAATTAAGTCCATATCTTGGACTGCGAGTTGCTACTACTACCTGTGTACAAAAGTAAAGAAAAGGCTTAGCGATGAGAGATTTTAATCGAATGAAGAAGCCCCTTGTTAAAATGTCTAATTTTGTGGACCTTTTATATTGAAGGGAAAAAACACATCTTTTATTCAAAAAGTCACTGAAGTTTAATTTTAAGATAAACGTAATTTTTCTCACTCCTCTGATTTATAAACGCGAAAGGGGACCAATATTTCCTGCATGTAAACTAATAAAATTTCTAGTATTTAAAAAAGAGAGAAAAATATTTGAACAAGAATTTCAATTCGTAGATAAGTAATTGCACAAGTATCAGCTAAGCTGTAACAGACAGCACGGTGGGTACATATAACGAAGCATTTAATTAATTTTTAATACAATCGAGCATTACGCTATGTAGTTACAAATTGCACATCGAACATACATATATATTAACGCGTATTAAAGTATATAAATGTGTGCATATGATTGCAGGAATAGTGAAGACAGATCGAACAAAGCTGAAAATGCACGCTGCTTAAGTGTTCGATGTCAACCTATTAATTTTTTCACATATTTCACGTCATGCGATACTTATAATTCCATTGTAGTAAGCCGCCGCGTGTAAGTAGCAAAAATAAGTTCAGCTTTTTAAAGTAGGAAACATTTTTCTGTAATTAAACTGCAGAGGCTCCGGGTTTTCATATATGTACATATGTATAAATGACTATTGAATGAAATTGAAACAAATATGAGATTCGAAGATTTTTTCTTGTAACCAATAAAACGTAAGCTTAAAATATTAATTTTTATAAAAAACCATTTCAGTTCCACAAAGTAGGCAAAGTAAGCAACACCAATAAACATCATTTCCCTTCTTATTCTATACATAGAAACTATATACAAAATTAATAAATTATTTTCTATTAAGAACTTTCAGAATATGTTTGGGTATGCCGTTTTTTAGCCTATTCAAGTATAATAAAGTACAAGTTTAAATTAGCTAGAACTTACCCGTGATTTTTTGAATTTTTTTTTTTTGTTACGAACTTTCTTCCATAAAAGCAATGTTCGCGTCTTTTGCTGCAGTAATGTGTGAGTAAAAAGTGTGAAATTTTGAATAAATTTTTAAAAATTTTTTTTTAAATTTTTTGTACAAAATTTAATCTCTTCTTTATATGGTACGTACGCATAACTTTTTCAGATATTAGCTATCAATTTTATAAAACCACTAGATATAGTGTACAACCTCTTCGAATTAAACAAAACAAGATGGGCGTGGCACAACTTGATATAGTAGCCGAGTTGGGTCTAAAAAATTCTTTGTATATAATAATAATAATAGATTGGCGCTTAAACATATGTTAGTGTTTGGCCGAGCTTCTCCTCCGATTTGTGGCGTGCGCCTTGATGTTGTCACACAAAGCGGAGGGACCTACAGTTTTACGCCGACTCCGAACGGCGATTGTATTTTTATGAGAAGCTGTTTTTCATGGCAAAAATACACTCGGAGGTTTGCCATTGCCTGCCGAGGGACGACCGCTGTTAAGAAAAAACCTTTTTCTATATTTTTTGCGATGTTGCTTTGACCAGGGTTTGAACCCAGGCGTTGCAGAGTGGAAGCGCGCACTGCTTACCACTACACCACCAGTATAAACTTATACTATTTTTTGTTTCATTTGCAAAAATTCAAGAAATCTAAAACATATTTTAAGTGATTTATAGATCTGGTTTACCATTTCAATAATTTAAAAATTTCTTTTAAATATGTTTATTTATTTTTTTATTTATTTACAAACTACCAATTCACATTACCAATCTATATTGTGAAATGATTAAATCCTTTTTGATATTCCAAAAATAAAGATACAAAAAGTCAAAAGAATTTTTAAATGTTAAGCTTTCACCCCTAGAATATTTTCTAAATGAAAAAAATACTACCCGTATGTTTTTGTTAAAAAAAATGTTTGCTTCAAGGCCCACCGAGTTTTTCATGTAATTTTTATGGAGAAAAAACATTTCTTCGTAGAAATGAAGATCAATAATTTTCGATTGGGAAACTGTGCTTCTCTTCAGGGGACATCCAATAATAATCCCCAAATATTTAATTAAACATTTTTAGTAAATAAGGAATGGTTAAATAGAAAATTGGAAATAAATACTGCAAGTCACCTGAAGAGAAACATTGTTTTCCGATCGAAAAATATTGATTTACAAAAATTCTATGCCTTTCTACACAAAAGTTGTTTTCCTTATATGTAAATACATGGAATATTTCAATGGCTTTGAGGCGGTTTTTTTTTAACAAAAATATACGGGTATTATTTTTTTCTATTTAAAAAACCCTAGGAAGCAAAAGCTTAAAATTTAAAACTTTGGTTCCTATCGTATATTTCTGACCACCCTAATGTACATACAGTGCCGGACAAAAATGTTGGCACAGAGAATTTTTCGCAATTTATTCTAATTTCTTTTCGCTAATTTTTTATAAAAATATAGTTTATACTACGGCATAAAAAAACTTAAAAATAAAATATCTAAACTTTGTGCAAAACTCAGGAAAATTCATTAAATTTGCGTACTAATTTGTAATTTTATAATCAGATTTCTTAGCAAAATTCAAGGTCTGCAGTTTTATAGCCCATTTTTTTTATAAAAATTTAGCGAAAAGAAATAAGAATAAAAGACATTGCATGCGTCGCGAAAAATTCGCTGTGACAGTATTTTTGGACGGCACTGTATATAATTTTAACGTTTTTCAGTTTTCGGTGAAAGAAACGAAAACAAAAAATATGCGAAAGGTGGCATGAATCTGTTATGGTTTTTGTAGCACTTTACCGAGCATTTTAGCGACATTAAACAATTTTTCAGACAGATAATGAAACACTACACGGCCTAGCCATATTTGCCAAATATGTCCTTGCTGAAATCAAAGTTCATTCACATACGTAAATAAGGAAGCAAATTTTATTTTTTATATTTTTTATGACATGCTGATGTAAAACAATCTCAAGGTAATAAAGTGTTAAGTATTTTGTGAGTATTAACACAGCAAATGGCCTTCTCACAGTACTTTACCATTCATTGTCGTAGAGTTATATGACACCAAAAATTAAAGCAAAAAAAAAAAACTGAGTCACTTTGAGCATTTAAAAAAAATTTACACACAAATATTTTGCAAAACAACAAATTTATTTTCTTGATTTCTTTGTAAGTCCCAGTAGATTAATTCATTTGAATAATGGCACCGCACAACAAAATTTTACCAACTGCATGCGGCACAAGCGGTGACATATTCTTCTTATAAGAATTATTTTTTGGTAGAATCAGCATCTGACCAAATCAAATTATAAAATTGGCTCTATATCTTAAGATATTTCGGATTTAATGTGTCATTTGGGATTTCTTTTTGAACTCCTGTAGGAAAACATAGACGTGGAATAGACGCTTTTGAGTGGTATAAAAAAAATATTAAAAATCGAGGCGATTTGTTAGACGGTTGAAACTTGCACTTGACGAGACTAAATCATAAAATGAACTTGAAAAACGTTGTGAATATTTAAAAAGAATCAACACGCGAGCACTTGTGTGAGTCACTGTATGTATATGGAAAGTTATAAAGGTAAAAATTAAAAATAAGAAAATATTTCGGGGGGCAGGTTCTTTCACTTAAAAAACTTTGCTTTTTTGCCTTATGTTTTCAGTTCTATATTTTCATGATAAGATGGCAATATTTTTTCTTTTTTTCTAAGCTTACAAAAAATTAAAAAATAGTGTTTTAACATTTTTAGTTCCAAATATCTCAAGATCTAGAGCCAATTAACCCTGCACGTGCCTTTTTAGCCGGTTCGACCAACAACAATCGTGTTTTGCTTCGTAACTCTCTCTGACGTCATTTAACTTTTTGTATTTTATATATGTAACAAAGAAAAGAATATGTATTTAATATTTTGTTAATGTGTTTTAAAAAATATAAAGAACTAAAAATCACAAAATATATTTTCTTATTTAATTGCTATTGTTATTTAAATTCAAAGTTGGTGTTAGTCGTTTCGACTGCAGACCAGGTCAAAAGAGCCAAGCACTTCCAGGCTTAAATAATTTGAAGGGCAAAAGCTCTGCCGAAAAATTTTGTTGGCCAGTGTAATACATATTATAATTTCTTTGTGACCTTACTTCGCAGACAGGCACACTGACGAGTTAGCTACTTGCACAGCTGTTTCTATTGTCAACACATTAAAATGCGATTCAAGTGTCAGTTGATATGTATATCCATCGCTTTTCTAGTTAGCTCTAACTCTTGGATTTTTGATACTTATTTAAAAGATATAACCAATA
Source organism: Rhagoletis zephyria (assembly GCF_001687245.7). Lineage (NCBI taxonomy): Eukaryota > Metazoa > Arthropoda > Insecta > Diptera > Tephritidae > Rhagoletis > Rhagoletis zephyria. The sequence goes on along the minus strand of NW_016162116.1, from coordinate 7,032 downwards.
GAAAATAAACGAAATCGTATATCTCCATTTATTGGTTTTATTGTGACATAAACATTAAAGATATTAAATACAAATTTATACTATTTTAAGTTATGGACTTTTGAGGAGATGCCTTCATTTTGGCTCTCATTTACTATTTAGTCTTTAAAATAATTAAATTTCTAAAAATTAAATGTAAATTCCGAGAATAGTGGAAAACGCAAAAATTATTCAAAACGTAGCCTCGTGCGACCCTCGCCAAAAATTTTCTAATGAGAAATATAAATACGAAGTTCACTTAGTATCCGTTAGTTAGTTTAGCAAACCGACGTTGAACCGTAAAGTTGCAAAAATTCATCACAAAAAATAAAATAAAAAATGAAAGCTCTAACACAAATCCTTGTAATTTGCTTACTTTGTGCAACCGTATTTTGTAATGTTTTAAATTTCGATTTCGGACAAGAAAGGTATAGCAATCTAATAGGCCAACCTCGAGCCTCCTCTCCTTGGGGTATGGGCGGGCTCTTCAATCAATTCACTACGAATGTGGAAAGCCTGGTCAAGGGCACTGTGGATAATATAGTGGATGTAAGTGTTTCTTAAATTAAGAAATTATACTAAAGACATCACATTATGCTTTACTATTTAATAAAAATAAATATTATAGTGTTTTGATAAGTTATTCGGAGGTATGAACGGAAAGAAAAGAGGACCGCATAGCACAATACCAGATCCGAACATAAAAAATTCGACTACAACAAGCACAACAAGTACAACAACAAGCACAACAAGTACATCAACAAGCACCACAAGTACATCAACAAGCACAACAAGTACAACAACACCAACGCCGAGCACTGTTGCCGCCGGTGCTGGTGGTGCTGGCAGGAAGTAACTGCTTGATCGGTGGGTGTATTAGTAAAATAATGCAAATATGTATGTGAAAATTAGAAAATATTGAGAAATAAATTATTTTTGAATTACATATAGAATATGCAAGTTTGGAAAAATCATTATACGAATAAACAAAAAAAAATTTAACTATATAATGAAGTATTACGAGTATTTAACTTTGCTGTCTACCCTGAAATGATTGTTTGAATATGTTCTGTATGACTCTACGCTACATTAAAACATCAAAAGCTGTAAGCCCAACAAAGTGGGGAAGTTGAAATTTTTGTTGACACAGCTGGCATCCACAGCCGGCTCCAGCTGACAGTTCAAATACGCTGCCGTGTGCGTTTACTAGGGTGAGTGAGCTGGCTTTTTCAGCCAGTTTTCGTTCACTTTAAAAAATAAATTCACGTGAATTTTTTCGAGTATTGACGAAGCTGAAGTTTTGTTGCAGTTGTGGTGTTCAATTTTTTTTAGTATGTATAAGCAAGTTGTATGATAACTAGGCAGTTATAAATGTGTGCGCGTATTTATTTCGTTTTGCAATATAAATAGAAATTAGTTAGAAATATTATAAAGCGACTTTTAGTAAGTTCCTCGCGAGACTATAGTCAGATTCCTTGGCAAGAATGGGGCTCAAAACCAGCATAATTAAGCTCACATACCGCAATCTCCGGGACAAAACTGTCACAGCAGTGTTAGGCAGTACCAACATCGAAGGTAGGTTAAACAAAGTTAATTTCTATATACCCACTTTGATATGATAACTACAAGTATATCTGATTATGATAGCTTTGTGGTCTTCTAACAGAGTGAGTCTCCTTGAAACTCCTCGTAAGATTTAACTCGTCCTGTGTACTTGGAAATATATGATTATATGATGCCATGTGACTATTCTCTTAAATAAAGACATCCCTTCTACGCATTCTGATAGGGTTAGGTAATTGGGCTTGATTCTAACAAAGATACTAGTGCAGAAGCCTGACATTAAGAAGAATATGAAGAAAGCATCAGTGGATCTTAAATGTCGTAGGCGTGCAATCGGTGGGGATTCCAATTTTAGGGAGTAACATCGGTATATCGATGGTTTCCGATATTTTATAAATGGTTAAGTTCCAGTCACATTCAAAGGAAAATTTAATAGTTTTCAACCAATGCAGTCTCTGCACTTCAGTTAGAAAAATACTTACTTACGGATGTGTTTCTCTGTATTTAATTAGCCTTCCTTTATCCATCCTACAAATAGAATAGAAATTCACACATCGTAGGTTCGCCTAAAGTTCCAAGACCTAATTTTGTTGAAACTCAAAGGAGAGTCCGGACCCTATCTAATGATTCTGTTATCATTCTTACCACTGAAAACTGCAAATAAACTCGGATTTCCTGTATGTTTCCCCAAATAATGAGTAAGGAAATTCATGACCAATCAAATAAGTTTAGTAGCACAATCAGCCATATCCTGAGTTTCGCCCGACATCAAATTCAACCGAAATTTTTTCATCCGACTGTAGTTAATTCACATAGCGAAAAGAGAGAACTGAACGATTTCGGATGAAAATGAAACTCATGATAAGGCTGAAATACCCATCCAAAGCAAGTCCGAGTCACACTTAAGTCGATGTGTAAACTATCGTTGAAACTGTTAGCGTCAATTTAGCGAATTTTCAAAAATATCGAGGCATCGTTTGCATACCTGCACCTCTTTCCTAATGTTATTTTCAGATATGTGAAACCACAGTTAAGCCCACAAAACCTTTTAAGTAGTTCTCTTCAAATAAAATGCACTACGGAAGACTATAATGATACTTGCAATCAGTGGCGCAGTTAGACCATTCCCACTCTGGCTCTCAACGGCATGCTTAACATAGCGTTCGTCAACATCTTGCGTAAGAATACGGCAGCAACGAGTGCAGGGGCACTGCGAGCTGACTCAAGATTTAGATCAGTCATGCCCAACGTCGGCAGAACTCCATAAGCAAGTGCCCTGCGCTGGGCATGACAGATTTAGATGCTCTAATATTCTTAGAGTCTTCGACTTTACACGTGAATAACATGCATCACTGCATAGTGAGAAATAGTGAGAAGTCTGTCTTCATTCACTCGCGCCTAGAGTGGAATAGGCGGCAGGCAGAAGTTGAAGGGAGACAATAATGAAGTTCTTAACGCACCCAATCCTCACATTCGCGGCTGCTTAAAAGACGATGAGGTGGAGTAATCTCAACAATTTCTCTTTAATTACCAAGCTGTTGAGAGGTTTTGGCACAAACAACTTTGAACTCACTTTTTAACTAATCCAAACCTGGCTCTTCACACACCAGATTTTTCTCTATATCTTAAAAGTTACCATTCGTAGTGGTAAAAAAGCTTGACGTCAGTCTTAACCTGGAATTAATTGTTTAAGGTTCCACTAACAATCAAACTTTCGAAAAGGTGCGAATGAATTATGTACTATGTAAAGATAAAAAAAAAATTATAAAAATGGATGAGGTACAAAATGTGTTCATAAGATTTGTTATAAACTAATATAAATTTAGTACCTTGAGCTGAAATAATGTAAATTATTAGGTTAAACGACGGCTTAGGTAAAAATTGATTTGGGAAAATTCTTTAATGGAACACCCTAGTATTTACCTAGTTGTTCGTGATTATGGCTCTCACGTTTATACTTTTGTTAAAAGATTTCTTATCTTTCGTGGTTCGTCGGCGGTTTTCAAAATTACCCACTGCTTCGGTTGGATGAATTTCAAGGCAACAGTTATACGTATACCGTAGATTGTGAAAAGAACATTGTTATTTTAAGTGCGCGCTTATCTTATTAAATTAAAAAGCAAAAGTAAAAACTAAAACGTATTATTTAAAATAAATATATACACATATAAATATACAAAAAAAATGGCTTATGTATTTTTTTTAATATTAAAATAAAATAAATATTAAAAATATCGGTTAGAAAAAAATTTCAATGGTATTAGGAGCCTTTTGATTTAATGCATACATATTTACTCATAATAAACACATTTGCGCTAGAAAGTGACGTTCAAAGATAGCTTTCACTCTGTACGCTTTCATATACATACAATCTGTAGAAAGCTTTTAAAGTGACTAGCGTAAAAAAGACAGTGTGAGATAAAAATCTCTCATGCGAACTCATGCCAGACCGTAATTGGAGAGGTTATAGGTCACTTGTTACTGAAATCTCCAGTCTCTTCAAGTTTAGGGAGTTGTTGTATCAAAGTACTTTAGCCAAGTTATTGTAATTCACCATATTGCCTCCGTAATTTCGACAAATTTTTGTGTAGTGAAAAATGTCTGATCATAAAATTAAAATAATGCCAAGTATATAGAAAAAGTCATCACTAATCGAAATGAATATAATGACCATGGCAAACGTTTAATGGACTCAACATAAAAGACGCAAGACATAAACAATTATTTCATAGTTTTTCTTTTATTTAAATGTCACTTTCAGTGAGCCCTTTTATGGACCAAATGCTCTGAAAGCTTTAAATATTTCTTTAACTATTTTTTCCCCCTAGCTAACGCTGGGCCATGGGTATGAAATACAGTGAGTTTAGTCTCATAGTTTTAGTATGTACCGTATGTTCATTACCAATTTAAAATTGTGTCATAGAGATGTTGTTTACTTCCTTGCACAAAAATTGTCCATAAGCCTCGAGATTTCAATCAATTCTTTAATCAATATCTAATAATAAGATTAAATAAATAAAAGTCTACAAGAAAATAATAAAAAAATAACAAAAAATAACAACTAATTCTCGATTTCACTTTCTGTCACCTTGAAAATATTCAGCAAAATGGTTCGTCAGCTAAAACATCAACCAATAATTTTGGCGTTTCTTTTAATACTTTCCACACTTGTGGCAGCAACGCACTCTTTCGAGGTAGCTAAACTTTCTAATTACGTTTCCATTATACTAAGTACTTGATATCATTTCAGGTTGAAAGTATAGAGCATGTTGAAAAATTTAAACCCAGTATTTTCATTGAAAAATTGGCGCCAGAACAGGCAAACCAAATATTTCGTAGCCCTGTAGAGGTGGCTACAAACCATACTGGATTACATATTATGTGGCGGAAATTTGTGGTACGTGTTACTTCGGAGATGCATTCGTCGGCGTTGTCAAAAAGTTTTGGCATAACAAATATGCCGAGTGGAGAGGATATGTCTCCCATTATTGCGAAGCGAATAAAATTAATGAATATTGCCGCAGAAGGTAAAACATGAAGTCATATTCTTATTAAAAAACTTAATACTAATACCATTTTTCATCTGCAGTTGAGTTCGAGAATCGTATCATTAATGGTGTACTTACCTTCATGAAGATATTATTGGCTTTGGATATTCTGATACTTGTTGGAGTGTTTGGAATGCTTATCAGTGGTTTTGATAAAACTAAGGCGTCTGTCAAAGATGAAGTGGTTAAAGTGTAGAAAATAGTTTTAATTTACTTTCAAATTCTAAATATAATCAAACACTAAATATATACATAGATTTATTAACTCAATAAATATTATTCAAAAAATATATTTAAATAAAATAAAATATTATAGAATACCATTAAAAAGAAAAAACATATCCTACCTTCACTCAAACTGCAGTCCAAAATGGCCAAGACTTTAGATTAAAAGATTCAATTAATTAAATATAAGAGTATGTAACTTTATTCTACATATGTATGTACATGCATGCGCATACATAAATACAATCGTATATGGATGTAACTGGCCCATTTTGTCTACAGACTATAATTGCATTATATTGTCAACGTTGCGGCCATGTTTGCTGGTATTTCCATATTTTACAAACCGAAAATTGCCATTTTCATTAGGCTTGCAAGCCGGCCATTTCACATTCACACGAGCAAACAAACACAGTTTATGCTCGAATTTAAGCAAACACTAGCAGACTGACAAATATATGTATGTACATGCGAATGTTCATCGGTGTTTATGCAAATAGCAAAGGCCGCAATTGGTTAAGTACAACATTTGAATTTGTGACATTAATGCAGCAATTTCAATGGCTGGCTAACCGACGCGACAGGTCGGGTGGTCAGACCAAATGTGGTGGTTACCCCCATCTCGGTAAATGTGAGGCAGAGCTTAACATACCACACTATCAGTGCGCGGGTTGGCATGTTGTGCAGTAACATAGTATGCACATACAGACGAATGTATTTATACCTATATGTTCGCATGATTGTACGTGAGAGTGGTCGAAAACTTTGACCCTGTTTTTTTTTTGAAACAGAAAAAATTTCTTGGCAAAAAAAATTTCTTGTGAAAATGGTATAGAATTCTTGAAAATAAAAAATATTTTTCAATCGGGGAAACTTCGTTTCTCTTCAGAAGACTTCCAAGACCAATACCCAATTATTTATTTAACGATTTTCTGTTACTAAATATTTTCTATAGGACCACTAAACACCTGAAAAATGCAATAGTGTACGCATTTGGGAATTTTAGGGGTCCTGTAAAAATAGTTAGTAATACAATATGCTTAAAGAAACGATTGTGTATTATGAGTGGAAGTCTCCTGAAGAGAAACAAAGTTTTCCGATCGAAAAATATTGATTTTTAAGAATTCCATATCATATCTACGAAAACTTGTTTTTTCTCCATATAAAATACATAGAAAACCGGGGTATAATTTTTCGGTATAGAACAATCCCAGGGGGTTAGAGCATTGAAATTCCGATTTTTTTTGGACCACCCTATTGTACATATATTTAAAATGTGCACTTAATTCAGTTTTTAAACCAATCATTATTCTCCCATGTTTTTTTTTTAGTCTACATGGACATACAACTAACTAATTAAACGTTAATCGGGTTCCCTTGCAAGTATTCCTATTACATACTAATCAATTGCCTTTGTTGTTGTACACTTCTTATTTAGCAAATTTCATTTTACATATTCAATTGCAGCAATAAAGCTTATGTATGCACGTTTTCATTATGTTCTGTAGTTATACAAACCCTACCAGAGCATACTGGGTAAATATTTGAGTACCTTCCAGTATATTATAGGTAGCTTTACCGGGTGTATTGGCTAAAGTTTCCATCAAGTAGTGTACGGTACGGTACGGTGACTAATCTCTAAAGAGAGTATTCCGAGATTACTCACAATCGGGTACAA
>NW_016162115.1:43692-45537 GCF_001687245.7 Rhagoletis zephyria | reverse complement strand
ATATATATATATATATATATATATATTTCATGATCCAATGATCGGATCTCAACCAGATTAGTATCACCTCTGAGACACTACCTTTCCGTTGCAAAAAGATTTATCGAAATCGGTTACCGTGGTCCAAANATATATTTCATGATCCAATGATCGGATCTCAACCAGATTAGTATCACCTCTGAGACACTACCTTTCCGTTGCAAAAAGATTTATCGAAATCGGTTACCGTGGTCCAAAGTTATGCCGTAACATACATAAAAAAAAACAACAAAAAAGATTCCGACGAACTGATAACCTCCTTCTTTTTTGGAAGTCGGTTGATAACATTTGATTTTTAGACACAGTTTGGAAGTTTCTGCGGGATAAATTTATACTTGTAAATATTTTCCACCAAAATAAAACCTATTTTACTAAAGTTACATAAAACTTCAAGCTTTTTCCATGGCTTGGGTTTTTGTCCTTTTTTATCCTCTCATATGAGAGATATTCTCAGAATTTTAAATTACTTTTAAATTACTGTATAATTATTTTAATAGATAAAAATTAAGCTAATTTGACGACGGATTTTGTTTGACTATTTTTGGTGTATCTGACAAACAAAAAGAAGAAAAATTTTGTGGGATATCATTTCATAAAAAGTGGGAGTGAAGATTTGTCCCCAGTAGCTACTCTAATTCTTTTTCACGGAGCCAAATTCAACAAAATGTGGCCAAATTTCATAAGAATGATTTTTTAATAGAGAATTCAGTTCAGATTTATTGTGGTATGTATATTTTTTTCGATATGGTTCTACAAATTGAAGCACCAATTGTTTTTGCTCCTCATTTTTTGTTAAGATTCAATTGTAATCTTTCATAAATTGAACACACCGCCCAGCTATGTCATTTACAACGACTCGACAAAACTCGGTAGCGTCTATATAATGTTAAATTTTTCCCCATTCGGATGGATCAATCCGTAGGAAGTCGAAGAATTTTTTAGTTTTGTAGGACACGAAAGGAAGGATGGTTCCGTGCGCAGAAGTGGAAAACTTTTGACTGCCGCTCACCTGGGAGTGGCCAGAAGCGATTCTTGTGCGTACGGTTCAAATCGCAGCTCACAACGTCCGGATATTTATATCCACGTATCCTCTGGGTAGCAACCAAACACCCGTTTGGGAGCGAGCTAAAGTGAGAAGGCGTAAAACTTCGCGTGCGCTGGGTTTGGGTCCCGCCACGTTAAAACCCCGCCCAATGAAAAGAAACAAACAGCCTCGGATGAGACCCCCTTTTTCTGATGACGACCACGGCAAACGTATAAAGGACTATGATTTAAGGGTATGCACCTGGAATATCCGGACCCTTAATGGGGAAGGTGCCTCTGCCCGGCTGGTTGATGTCCTCGGGAAGACAAAGGCTATGATCACCGCCATCCAAGAAATGCGATGGACGGGGCAAGGTAAAGTAAGCGTGAAGCCTTGCGACGTCTACTACAGTTGCCACGTAAAGGAGCGCAAATTCGGTGTTGGATTCGTGGTAGGAGAGAGACTCCGTCGCCGAGTACTGGCGTTCACCCCGGTGGACGAACGTCTAGCCACAATCCGCATCAAAGCTAGATTCTTCAACATCTCGCTCATCTGCGCCCATGCCCCGACGGAAGAGAAGGATGAGGCGTCCAAGGATCTCTTCTATGAGCGCTTGGAACGTACATATGAGCGCTGCCCCCGACACGATGTCAAAATCGTGCTTGGCGATTTTAATGCCAAGGTGGGCAAGGAAGGGATCTTTGGCGCCACTGTCGGAAAATTCAGCCTCCACGACGAAACGTCCGATAACGGACTGAGGCTGTCCGACTTCGCCGGGGCCG
>NW_016162115.1:15472-35670 GCF_001687245.7 Rhagoletis zephyria | reverse complement strand
CCCCCCCCCAAGACTGTGTAGCATGTATTTTCATAATATTCAACTGAATATCGTGAATATGAAGAATATATAACAGGTTTGTCCCACAAGCTACTTGTAGAAAAACTCGAGCAAAGTTCAAACTGTGAGCGTATATCAAAGAAACTCGAAAACTTACTTGCGGAGCGCGTATATGTAACTCGAAGTGACTTCGAGAAGCTTGGGGAACAAACCTAATGAATGGATGCTTCTGAAAATTTTAATTCATGGAAAAAGTGTGTCAAATTTCACTCGAGTTTGAAATTTTAGCTGTGTGTTAAGCTCGAAGTATTATGTTATTTAAGTAGGCCTATCAGTTTTTCGAATTCACTAAATTTTCAGAATTTTGAAATTATGTACTTAATTTTAAATGTTTACTTTTTTTTGTTATATTTTCGAATTTGTATTATTTTACACAGTTGAAAGTCACAGCAAGTTTGAATATTTTCGCAGGTTCAGAAAACAACGAAAATTCCAAAATTTTGAATTTTATAATATTATTAAACTTTTTGAGATTTCTTATTTTTAGGATAATTTCCAAAATTTCAAAAACTATCGAAATCCGGGAGATTCTAGGAATTTTGGTAAAAGGAGAACATTTTGAAATGTACAAAATTATTGAGATTTTAGAAATTTTCTATATTTTCCAAAATTTTGAGAATTTCATTTATCCTAAAATGTAAAAATGTGAAACATCACAAATTGTCAAAAAATTCTTATGTTCATGTACTTGTGTGTAAAAAATAGAAAATTCTTAGAGTTCTAAAAGATATTAATATTTTTGAAAAATTCCAAAATTGTTCCACTTTTCTGGACTTTTCAAAATTTTGAATTGATATAACAAAGTTTGAGAATTTTAAATTTTTTGAAAATTTTGAAAACATCAACGTCCAACAATTTTTTTAATCTTCAAGAATTACGAAAATTTTTTAAATTTTCAAAAAAGACGAAATATTAAAAAGTTTTCAACATTCGAAAACTTTTAATTGCGTTTGATCAATTTGGTATACTCGACACTTTTACTTAGAAAAAATTTGTTAGAATTCCTACAATCCTCAAAATTTTTGAAAAATAAAAAATTTCTAGAAATCTAGTATTCATCATTATATTGAATTATTGGGGTTTACTAAAATTTCTCAAATTCACAAAGTTTTGAAAGATTAGAAAATTTTGGAATTCCACTCAAGTTATTATAAAAAGAGGAAACTTCAAGAAATTAAAAACTAACAAAACTCTAAAAATTTTATACTGCGGTGATTTTTAAATTTATTTACACGATATATGTTGAAAAATTCCCCCAAGAATTGCTGCTGGGTCCGCCCCTGCCATTGACGTACGTCAAAGAGAACATAGTCCTTTTAATAATGTATTTTTTTTTCTGTACTTTAAATACCTGCTTTGGTTTCTTTCTTTATCATGATTGTTTTGGACCAATCTTAAAAAAACTCTAGACACAAAAGAAGAAAGTGTGCACTGTAATTCTTAAAAAAATTTTCGTGATTTGCTTTTGTGTTATAGGCGGCATACACGGTGCGTCTGACTCGTGAGCCGGTTTGGATGTGTTTGTGACAAAAAATATGTGTTAGTTCTACCAACATGACTCCCGGCATGACTCTGAATGATTCAACTGCGTGTAGTCGAAGGCGAGTCAACACGTACACAAATGACTCACGAGTGAGACGTACCGTGTATGCCACCTATTACATATATTCGTTTGAATAATTTCAAATGGGGCTCTTTGGTGAACTTATTTTTAGCAAAAATTTAAAAAACAGTAGTTTTGTTTACTTGCTGGGTAATATTTTTTTCATAGGGATATATATTGCATCCTTGGCTAAAAACTTCTGTGGTAAAACTGTCCCTTCTTTGCTATTTAAAGTCAAAGAGTAAGCTCCTTCAATAGGTATTTCCAGTAGAAATGATCATTGTCTAGCTATAAAGAGAATCGATGCGCAAATAATTAAAAAGCTATAGGTCTGACCTTTAATTAGATAAAAATTACGTTACTATCTGATAATAAAATGCTTGTAAAAAAAGGGGTGCTTTAAAAAAAAATAACAATATTCTGATCCGATTCGGCTGGCAGGCACGACTTTGCAAACAGAATTTTGTTCAAAATTAATAATTTATTTTCCATATCCACCTATTTAGCTCGCTATAAGCACAAATTTTTCAAAGCAGTCGCAGAAGAAAGTATTAAAAATGAATTACAAAGACTAAAATCGAAAAGTGCTGATAAAGTTACAGGTTCTCCAAATTCTGAAACAACATGATATATGTATCTGATTTGGCTTGTAAGCGCCGTTTAAACAACGATCTCGCCATGTTGCTAGATTCTAATTGTTTTTTAAAAATACTTGACACCCGCATTCGCATCCGAATATGCGGATGTTAGCTGTTAGATATTCGCATCCGCATTCGCATCCGCAGATGTCTAAAATTCCACATCCGTAACATCCCTAGTACAGACATATCTATGTACAGTTCTGCACATAAAATAAGTTTGGTAATTTTTTCTGGTGATTTTGGTAAAAATATAAAAATTTCGTGGCAATACTGGTTACTAGACTAACTGATTTCTTATTCTTTCACTCGTCTTACATGTATGTGCTGATTTGACAGCAAATCCGCCAAAAGCAAATGCAAAATATATGCAAACTTTGACAGCTAAACCGTAAAAGCAAAAACAAAATAAAATTATAGTTTAAAAAACTAAAAATACGCTTTTATTACAACAACAACTAAAAAGTATAAAAGAATTTATAGATATAACGACTACGTTTAAAAAGAATAGGAAGCTCCCTATCTTGATTTAATTTAACTTTTTAAACTAGCTTAAAATAGGATTAAAGTGATTGGCCCGTAGTCATAGCCAAAATAAAGTCGACTGTAAAGTTAGTTGCAGCTTTTTGACCTAATTTGAAAAATAATACGAAAAGATGACAGCGTTTTAAAAATTTCCTCATGACACTGATTCAACCAAATTATACCGAGTTTTTTTTTTTTTATTTGAAAGCTTTTTGAATGACCTACACTATCTTTTGTTGATACAAACAAATTCTAAACAATAAATATTAAGTAAGTCTTGAACTTCTTAAGAATTCTTGNTAAAAATTTCCTCATGACACTGATTCAACCAAATTATACCGAGTTTTTTTTTTTTTATTTGAAAGCTTTTTGAATGACCTACACTATCTTTTGTTGATACAAACAAATTCTAAACAATAAATATTAAGTAAGTCTTGAACTTCTTAAGAATAGTAGAGAAAATTAAATGGTCACATCGTGTTCAGCGACCTCGAAAATATATATTAAGCCTATGAGCGCGTCAATTTTCCACATAATCTACCATTGCCATCTCCTTGAACACGCTCTAAAATATTTTGTAGCTAAAAATTGTACAAAACGGAAACTCGCTTCGGGTTAATATTTGAATTTCGCAACCAGACTTGGTCAGGTGAGTTTTTAAAAGTTTTCGAAAGATTTTAGCTATTAACCTAAAAAACGAAATTGGGCGAAATTCGGTCATTATAATTTATAAGTAATGTATAAATGTGTGTTTCAATCAGGGTAGGAAAATAAACTGTACAAAACAATTCCCATTTGCTCATCGATCATCATATCATTTGTGGTTTTGTACAGTTTTGTAAATAGTCAGAAACAAATTGTAAGATTCACTGTCATTTTCCCCAACGAGAAACGTTTGCTTTTCGTTTGTGACAATTGTACCATAGGGTACGTTTTATATGTATGCAAACGTTTCAATTACGTGAAAAATAATTTTTTCTGTAAATTTTCATATCCAATTCAATTAAAAAACATTTTTATTTTTTTTATTCATTGCAGCCATTCGTTTTGTATTTGTTTATTGCATATATGTACATACATAAATATATTTTCCCTGCACGATTCATTTCGTTTGTTGTTTCGTCTGTAACTACTAAACTACTGTAGTGTACTATCGCCAAAGTGAACTCAGCCGTTTTGTTTCGTATTGTACCGAACTGTTAAAGTAATAAACGAAACGAAATAGTAACGTACGATATAGTTTATTTTCGTACACTGGTTTCAATACAATTTATTGATAAACAGTAACCGTAAATTTTAAAACATTGATGAAAGTAGTTTTGTAAAGTAAACAATTTAACAATCCAGTGAAAAAAGACGGATTTAGGAATTCAGCGATTAATTCAAGGGTAATCGTAACCAGGGACGACAATCAATATGAGTAAAATAATTTAAATCAACATTTAATCACTATTTTCTGATTTTTATTTCTTTTCTTTTTAAAATAATAATTATTATTGAGTTTTATTTTTTCGCTCAACCAAAATATGTAATTATTAGTTGATATTTATTTTTTCGACCGCAAATAAAGATTATTTTATGATTTTTATGTTTTAGCCTAGAGATAATAACACTGTACGGCAAAATCAACTTTTTTTCTGAGCATTGGATCAAACCAATTTTTTTTAAGATCTTGAGTCATAGGTAAAACAGTGATTTCTCCGTTTTTCGCAGTTGGCCTACGAAATCGAGATATGGGCCTTCGAAGCTCGAAATAGGACCTTTGGTAAAAAATAATATTTAATTATTGCATGTAAACAACTAAAAACCTAAAAATACAAACGTATTACCTCTTTTGCTCTTATTTAAATGGTATATAACTTTTTTTGTGCAAACTTATATTACAGGTGCTATAAGGGGTCAAATTTCAAGTCTTCGAAAAATTAAATTCCTTATATTGCAAACAATTTTGAACTGATTTAAAAAAATATATATATATATCGTTATAAAGGTGATTCTTTCGATATGCATATTTGTATACTTCGTATATAAAACTTTTAGAAAAAACACAATTAAATGAAAAAAATACCTTTTTTTGGTAAAAAAACCATATTTTAAACAAAAAAAATACCAGCAGTTTTTTAAAAAATTGGCATCGTTGGAAAGACGATTAAATCCCCTTTCTTCTGATATGTATATTTGTATACTTCGTATATAAAAATTTGAGAAAAAACACATTTAAATGAAAAAAAAACCTTTTTTTATAAAAAAAAAATTTAAACAAAAAAATTACTTACCGATTTTTAAAAGGTAGTATCGTTATACAGGCGAGTAAACTTCCTTTCTTTTGATATTTGTATACCTTGTGTAAAAGAATTAAATAAAAAACACATTTAAAGGAAAAGAAACCTTTTTTTTATAAAAAATATATTTACACAAAAAAAAGTACTTACCGATTTTTAAGAAATTGGTATCACTGTAAAGGCGATTAAACCCCCTTTCTTCTGATATGCATGTTTGTATACTTCGTATATAAAAATTTGAGAAAAACCACATTTAAAGAAAAAATAAATTTTTTTTATACAAAAAATATTTTAAACAAGAAAAANATTAAATAAAAAACACATTTAAAGGAAAAGAAACCTTTTTTTTATAAAAAATATATTTACACAAAAAAAAGTACTTACCGATTTTTAAGAAATTGGTATCACTGTAAAGGCGATTAAACCCCCTTTCTTCTGATATGCATGTTTGTATACTTCGTATATAAAAATTTGAGAAAAACCACATTTAAAGGAAAAAATAAATTTTTTTTATACAAAAAATATTTTAAACAAGAAAAATACCAACCGATTTTTAAACAATTGATACCGTTGTAAAGGCGATTAAATCCCCTTTCTTCTGATATGCTTTTTTTTGCATATTTGTATACTTCGTATATAAAAATTTGAGAAAAAACACATTTAAATGAAAAAATAAATTTTGTTTGTTTAAAAAAATATTTTAATCAAAAAAATTAATAACCGCTCTTTAAAAAATGTGTATCGTTGTAAAGGCGGTTAAACCCCCTTTCTTCTTGTATGCATATTTGTAAACTTCGTATATAAAAATTTGAGAAAAACCACATTTAAAGGAAAAAATAAATTTTTTTTATACAAAAAATATTTTAAACAAGAAAAATACCAACCGATTTTTAAACAATTGATACCGTTGTAAAGGCGATTAAATCCCCTTTCTTCTGATATGCTTTTTTTTGCATATTTGTATACTTCGTATATAAAAATTTGAGAAAAAACACATTTAAATGAAAAAATAAATTTTGTTTGTTTAAAAAAATATTTTAATCAAAAAAATTAATAACCGCTCTTTAAAAAATGTGTATCGTTGTAAAGGCGGTTAAACCCCCTTTCTTCTTGTATGCATATTTGTAAACTTCGTATATAAAAATTTGAGAAAAACACTTAAAAGGAAAAAATACCAATTTTTTCTTAAAATAATATTTTAAACAAAAAAAATACTAATTAGTAATACATTTGAATACTTTATTAATTAAAACAGAAAATTGCCTTTAATTTTCATATGTAACCTGTTATGTAAAAAATCCAAACCCACNTAAAAATTTGAGAAAAACACTTAAAAGGAAAAAATACCAATTTTTTCTTAAAATAATATTTTAAACAAAAAAAATACTAATTAGTAATACATTTGAATACTTTATTAATTNTCAAAAAAATTAATAACCGCTCTTTAAAAAATGTGTATCGTTGTAAAGGCGGTTAAACCCCCTTTTTCTTGTATGCATATTTGTAAACTTCGTATATAAAAATTTGAGAAAAACAGAAAATTGCCTTTAATTTTCATATGTAACCTGTTATGTAAAAAATCCAAACCCACGGTGTTTTTATATTTTTATATGCCTTAGACTTCTGTTACATATACTTTTGCTTTATTTTTAACAGTGCTGTGGGTGAACAAGAACGAATTAATGCTTAAAACACTAATTATTATTTGTTTTATTTAAAACCGGTATTCAATTGTATCACTAATTAGTGATTTTTCTGTAAATTTTTTTTTTATAAGAAAAAACTGGTATTTTTTCCTTTGAAGTGTTTTTTCTCAAATTCTTATATACGAAGTATACAAATATGCAGATTACACGAAAAGGGGTTTAATCGCCTTAACAACGATGCCAAGTTTTTAAAATTCGGTGAGTTATTTTTTTGTTTAGTTTTGTTTTTGATAAAAAAAGTTATTTTTTCCTCTTAAGTGTTTTTCTCACGAAGTATACAAATATGCATTTAAGAAGAAAGGGGTTTTAATCGCCTTTACAACGATACACATTTTTTAAAAATCGGTTAGTAATTTTTTTCATTAAAATACTTTTTTAAACAAACAAAATCTATTTTTCCATTTAAATGTGTTTTTTCTCAAATTTTTATATACGAAGTATAGAAATATGATATCACAAGAAAAACAGTTCAAAATTTTCTGAAATATTAATTTTTTAATTTTTCGAAGATCTGACCTTTGACCCGTTATAGAACCTGTAATATAAGTTTTTACAAAAAAGTTATATACCATATAAATAATGGCAAAAGGCGGACCACGTCTGTATTTTGACTTTTTTTGCTTTTTGCATGTAATAATTAAAAATAATTTTTTACCAAAGGTCCAATTTCGAACTTCCAAGGCCCATATCTCGATTTCGGAGGCTAACTTCGAAAAACGGAGAAATTGCTTTTTTTTACTTATGTCTCGGTTTCTTAAAAAAAGTTGGTTTGGTCCAATACCCAGCCGAGTGCTGTACAGTGTAATTATTGTCGAGTTTTATTTTTCCACTTAAAAAAATTATTATCTATACAATTTAAAAGGCCATACAGACGCCAGCAACTGAAATTTATCTGCAAATATTGGGACCTACTCCTTTTATTAGATGTGTGAAAACGATACGTCGGAAATCAGGGTTGTATGGCTTTTGAGTTTTTTTAATAATCAAGAAATAAAACTCAATAATAATTCTTATATTTTAGCGAAAAAGAAAAATCATAAAATATTCATTATTTTTGATCGAAAAAATAAAAATCGATCAATAATAATTTCCTTTGAACGAAAAATAAAACTCAAATATTCGTTAAACTCGAAAAATAAAAATCATTGTAAATTACAGTAGGACGTACGAACACAAATACGTCAGTATGTATAGTTAAAACTGTTTTAAGACGATTACAACCAGGGACCGCAAATAACTGTTATGGGTGCAAATTTGTTTCAAATAAATCAACATGAAGGAGTGTTCAAAATAATAGCTGTGTTTTTCTTACACGCATATACATCTACGCTTAACGTGTAAAAAAACAATCATCGAAAATTTCTATTTCAAAACAAGTAATTTTGATTTCATCGACAACTATTTATAAGCGCACATAAAGTTTGTCGCTTAGAGCTCCATACAATTTTTAAGCGCAGATACGTATGCGTGTAAAAAAAACACGCCTAATGTAGTTTATGAAAATGATCGTGTTTATAAGCTTTTTTTTGTCTATACATTCGCGCTAGCGCCACGCCGGGCACTTTCAAAATTGTACACTTACAAATGCGTCCTTTTAACTTGTTCATGTACTACCTTTTTCAAGTGTATTTTGCTTTATTACTCACTGTTTTGCTTTATTACTCAATTGTTAAGTTTAAAAGTTGGTCTTATTGCTCAACAAGAAATGAAATAAAACCAACTTGTGTTATTTCACATTCAATTGGAAAATAACACAAATTCGCGTATTGCCGTTAGTATTATTTCAACCCTTCTTCAAATATGTACATATTTTAAGAGTTCTAAACTTTTTTACAAGATGTCTAAATTCTTTTCTTGCAAAAAACTGGGACATTTTCCGTCCCGGCATGTGTCGGACCGTTACATAGCTCTTAAATCAGGGACAGTCCCGCCGAAAGCAGGACGGTTGGCAACCGTGGTTTGATATGTCTTGGTTTTACATTTATGATTTTAAAATGCTGCCAAACTTTAAAAAATATCATGGCCGACGAATACATATGTTTTTATCATGCACGTACCCTTACATCAGAATATACAAGTTATCTTAGCTGTATGTACATATGTATGTATGTCTCTGACAATATGTTTTTAAGAAAACTCTGACACATCTGCTAAATGCACAAATGACCACAGTAAAACGATTTTAAATTGAAAACTAATGAATAAAGAGAAAGGCGCAAAGGCGAACATCAAAATGCGGAGAATGGGCAGACATAAAGGATGTAATAATGAAGTGTAAAATGTAATCCTATGATATGGATTTATTTTCGTAAAGCCGTCTAACACGGATCGAAGTGCATCTGCAAGAAGTCAACACCACACAAAATGTCTTTTAATCACGTAATGTGGGTATGAGTCTATGTTTCTAACCTGCTTGGATTATTCGCAATATTGGCTCGCATGTATGTATTACAGCTGCCAATTGCGAGACGATGAAAGAGCAGCTAGATGGGCAAGCGCGCCTAAACATTGGCAATTGACCGCACATGTTGGGTTTTTAATCTTGCTTGCATTAAATCTTATTGTCTAGTTTTAAATAAGCAGTTCGTGATGAGTTACAAGGAAGAGAAATCCAAAATTGTTCTTATAGTGTTTTATACATACATATATCTACATATGAAAATATGCATGTATGTTGGTGGCTGTTACTCGAACAAAAATATGGAGAGGAGTTCATCCTAGAAGCGACTGCAGGGCCGCAGTTGAGCAAGCCGCTTGATCTTGTGATGGAGACACATACCAATCTTTGAAGTTTGTTCAGATATATTAAGACAGTTGTTTGCAGTGTCTTCTGCTACCACGCTACGGGTGCATAAGATTATTGACGACAGAGTGTTTGCTAAAGCAGTGATATAGCTAGAAAAGATATACGAAACAAAAAAATGCCCTAACGGCCGTTATAAGGGTGGACAATATCCTGAAAGGTCCCTCGAAATAAAAGTAGTAAGCAATTATTATTAAAATTGCCATTTCGTGCCCATCGCTTTTGGGGTTTTATTCCCCTGTGTTTTCTAAAATGATGTTTCAGCTGTCGAAATATGTCCAAGACGGGTACCGACCTTTTGCTTCTGTTTGTATGATCAATGTGATTGCACGGTTAAAAATTTCGGTTTTAATTTTAAACTTTTTGGACTACATATATGACCAAACTAAATTCAGTTTCAAACCTTCTAAGTTTAAAAAAAAGAGAGCACATATGTTGGGTTTAGAATTTAAACAATTCGGTTTAAATGTTAAACACAAACATTTTCATAATTGAGAATAAAAAAAAAACAATCTTAAATTTCATGCTCCGTCTGGTTGGGATTGAACCCGGACAGCCTTGGTAGCAACCACCCAGCAAAAAATCGGTAATCGCTTTTAGTGGTAACGTGTTCTAGAAGGCATAGCGTTGTAATGCCTTCGAATTTTTTCACTTCTTTTAGGCATTGTAGGTAATGCAAAGTAGAATGTCATACAATATTTTATTTATTTCGCTTCTTTGTTTCATTTTGGGGAATGCAAAGTAGAATGTCCTATAATATTTCTTTCTTAATTCGCTTCTTTGCTTCATTTCAGGGAATGCAAAGTAGAATGTCCTACAACATTTTATTTTTTTTCGCTTCTTTGCTTCATTTCAGGGCATGCAAAGTAGAATGTCCTACAATATTTTTTTTTTTTTTCGCTTCTTTGCTTCATTTCAGGGAATGCAAAGTAGAATGCTACATCGTAGCCAGCTGAAAAATAGAATGGATATCCAAAAAATCTTTTTCTACCGTTAGTTTCTGTGGAAATTTGTCTCGCATAAAAATCATGTTTTGCTTTGTTCAATTTGCAGCGAAGTTGAAGTCAGTCAATGCAGACAAGTACATGAGTGAGGAAGTACAATTTTAAGCTTAATTAAATATGCATGTATGTACATACCGATTTTTAAGTAAAATCTAAATACCCAAATACATACATATGTATGTATAAAAACTGATTTATATAAATTTTAATTAATTTTAATCTTTTAACACATTTTCTGATTTAATATATGTAAATAAGTATGTACTCATCTGGGCATTCTACATTAGTTTCTCTGTAAGGCATTCTTTGTTCGCTTCTCTGGATTCTGTTTATGCATGCGTTCTCCCTTCGTTTGAAGGTAATGCTGCGGGTAAGGGCTTACCGCCAATGACATGCCCATGTTAAAATAAGGCCTTCCTGAAGCGAAAGGGTAAGCGATTCCCATCGCCTAGCTCGTTTCCACTTTCGCTTCTGTGGTAATCGTGTTTTTTGCTGGGCAATTGTATCAAGCATCTTTGCACACTCAACTACAGCCACGCATGTAAATGTGCTTTCATATGTTGAGTTTGAATCAACACCACAATTCGCTGTGCAAACATATTCTATTTCGTTTAGATTTTAAACCAAATTTTCTATATATGAAACCTAGAAACTAGAATTAAAACATTTTGGTTTGATTTTTAAACCACGAACTTTTTGGGCTAAAATTTAAACCAGAATATATTAAAAATTGCGTAAAACTATTGACTGGTTTAAAAAGTAAACTATAAAAGTTTAAAAAAGGCAGTAGTCCCAGCGCGGTTTAAAAATTAAATCCAAATTTTTGACCGTGTGTTAGTTGACGCAGCGCACTGAAAAGTAAAAATGTAATCCCAAAGTTGAAAAGAACGCCAAAAGCCATAGGGGCGATCGGTTTTAGTTTTGTAAAATGGGATTTTTTTCTACAGGTAAGTTCTATATAATTAAAAATTTTTTTTAATATGTTCAACTGATTAGTGTCTAATGAAATATACAAGTGAATTTTTTAATAAAAACAGTTTAAATAAAATGCTATAAGTCATTTTGTCCATGTTTCACCAATACAAAGTTTATGTTTATTTCAAAATAATTATAATTTAAACCATAATTTTAAATATTGAATCCGACATTGCCCTACCTTTTGTTTAAGACGCGATTTTGTACCATATAATATTGAAGGTTTTTCTAAAGAGAATTTGTTTCCACCAATTTCATGTAAGATACACGTAAGCATGATTATATTATGATTCAAAAGCATTTTTATTTAATAATTTTAAAAACAAACTTAAAAAACCAGATATAACTCAATACTACTTGAATTTAATAAATACATTTAAATTAAACACATTTATTTTAATTTCAGGCGCCATATTGGTTCGGCCATTTTGTGTTTTGGTATTTTCATTTCAGATTCGAACTTAGCTACCATAAAATATGTAGTTCTGATTTTATATGATGCAAAGTTAAATGACGTTAGAATTATAGACTTAAGACCCCTTTTTTTTATTAAATATTTATTGATTTATTAAAAAGTTGTTTAAAAAAATAACCAGTTTACTTGTTTAGGTTTTAAACAACATCGCCTTTAATTAATATCTAATTATTCAGGTTTTGCGTAAAATACCCTCGGACTCCAACGAACTTGCTGAAATGCATAAATATTTCAGGGCACGCTCATTCTAAGGAGTAAGATTTTCCGCTACAAAATACTTTGTTTATCAAAATCTAGATTCTGTTCTCAAGAACTATATATTTATTCTTCTTCTTCTTTTTGGCGCTGTAACCGCCTAAGCGATTTTGGCCGAGTTCAGCAAAGCACGCCAGTCGTTTCTCCTCTGTGCCAACTGACGCCAATTGGAAACGCCAAGTGAAGCCAAGTCCTTCTCCACCTGATCTTTCCATCGCAGTGGGGGCCTCCCTCTTCCTCTGCTACCACCAGCGGGTTCCGAGTTGAATACTTTCAGAGCTGGAGCGTCGGTGTCCATTCGAACGACATGACCAAGCCAGCGGAGCCGCTGTATTTTAATTCGCTGCACTATGTCCATATCGTTGTAAAGCTCATACAGCTCATCGTTCCATCGTCTGCGGTACTCGCCGTCGCCAACCCGTAAAGGCCCGTAAATCTTCCGCAGAAACTTTCTCTCAAACACTCCAAGAGCCGCCTCATCGGATGTTGTCATTGTCCATGCTTCTGCGCCATATACCAGCACGGGCATGATGAGTGACTCATAGAGCGTGGTTTTCGTACGTCGATAGAGGACTTTACTCCTGAATTGCCTACTCAGTCCAAAGCAGTACTTGTTGGCAAGCGTGATTCTGCGTTGGATTTCAATGCTGACATTATTATCGGTGTTAATGCTGGTTCCCAAGGAAACGAAATTCTCTACTTTCTCGAAATTGTAACTGTCAACAGTGACGTGGGTGCCAAGGCGCGAATGTGCTGACTGTTTGTTTGATGACAGGAGATACTTGTCTTGTCCTCGTTTACCACCAGACCCATTCGCTTTGCTTCCCTATCCAACTTGGAAAAGGCAGAACAGACTTCGCAGTTTTTGTTACCGATGATGTCGATGCCATCGGAATAAGGTAGCAATTGCACGCTCTTGTAGTAAATAGTTCCTGAGCGGTTTAGTTCTGCTGCTCTTATTATCTTCTCCAACATCAGATTAAAGAAGTCACATGAAAGGGAGTCGCCCTGTCTGAAACCCCGTTTTGTGGCGAACGGCTCGGAGAGGTCTTTCCCAATTCTGACGGAGCTGGTGGTATATTTATTACCTTCTAAAATAAAAGTGGGTCTGCAACTCTAGTGATGTTATTATTTTCGTAATATTTTCGTAATATTGACAAAATCATATATTTCAATCTATACCAGACAATTGTTTACTACTTTCAACCCGCTTATCAATGAAATCGAGCTTTGTGTGCTAGTTGAATGTGTTACTGAAGGATCTACAACTGTAGCGCGATGGTTTATGGTTTACGCATATCTGCTGTACCTCATCGTCAGGCCCGTCGAGAGGGAGAGGGAAAAGGAGTGAATCCCCCCGGGCCTGGCCTTCTTAAGGGGCCCGAAATATCAGAACCATAACTTGTTATTATTTTTTTTTACAATGTAATTGCTGCTTCGTTATATGCTTTTATTATAAATACCATGATACAAAAAAGAAGGTGGTTCCATTGTCACTTTTTCGTCGCCATATTAACAACCTGACAATTAAGTAGATTGTGACATTTAGTGCTACCGTATCCAATATCTAAAATCCTCCAAATTTTGTTATTAATTTTTTGTTTATTTACAATCGAAATTTGAACAAGCAAAAGGTATTTTGTTGGGTACGGCTAGGTTATTTGTACAATAATTTTGGGTTATTGTATCCAAACGCTTAACACAAAGCAAAAAATTTGTTTAAGCGTTTGTTTAAAATAAAGACTTCAAATTTTCAGACATAAATTTATGAATAACTTCGGTTTGAAATATGGATCTTTTTCTAAACAATACTGTGGTCAGCGTAGCCGGACTGATGAGGGTTATTTTTTTCTAACCGCTGCCGAAAGCCTACAACGTGGAAAGGTATTTTCCGCAAAAATCCTGTGGTTAGCGTAACCAGAGTTTACATCATCCCTATCAAAATGATGATTATACCCCATTTTTCAATGGGTTGCCCTCCCCCTCCGTTTTCGCTCCCCACCATTAAACCATTGCACAAATAGCAGAACATTTGCCCTTTTGTTTTTGAAAGAGAAGAGGTCTAATGCTCCATAAGTTGACAATTGTATTTCTAGTTTTCATACTAACAATAAATCATTAATTTTGTTTCACACCCCCTCCAATATTGAACAGTAAAATATATTTGTTTTTACCCAAAGAAACTACGATATTGTTGAAATTTGCTAGAATTGCATAAGATTCACTTCTCTTAAAGTCATGAGGCCTATGGGTTCCAAAGTAAATCCATTTTCAAGTTACTTGAAAGACATGGACAAAGACAATATCGAAATGTGTAATTTCAGTGTCTCAATTATATCACAAACAATCGTATCCGATAAAGAAAACTGTAATAGTTCTGGCTAGCTATATGGTGTAATAATCAGATGACATAATGACACTAAAAAATTTTTAAAATATAGTCACCACAGTTTTATTAATGTAAAAATAAATATTTCGGAAAGTAGTTATCGAATTTAATGTAAAACTTGAACGTTTTTAAGATAAAATATTAATTATTTTTATGAGATAACTATTAATACAACAATTTTGTTTATATTCCCAAAATTTTGGATATGAAATCCCCTCCACTAAAAAACTTAAATTGGGTAACGCCGCTTCGAATTTTTTACAATTGAGCAATTGTCAAAAATCTCCTTTTTAATCAAAAAGTTGCTTATTGAAACTACCTTCTTTTTTGTATCATGATAAATACATTCCGATTCGTGCTGATTGCTTCTGACTCTATAAATTAAAGAAAATGATCATATGGCCCGAAACGCGTACGTTTACAATACGTTTTCGCTCACAGTGCTTTTCAAATACAACTTTCGGATGGTTTTTCTTCTTGCATCTGAAGTATGTGGAAATATTTAATATATATTTAAAATATATTTTAACTGCTGTTGTTTAAAAGTTATAAATGTTTCAACAGCGGACTATTGCACTACAATTTTTTGAAGTACCTTTTAAAGCTGTTTTATATTGTCGAAAAAGTGTGCTCTCCTTATATAACTCAAGAACTACGTATTTATTGAACTGATAAAATTTATTGTGAGGTCAATATTTGCAAAAAAAAATAGTCGGACTGTTACGTGACAGAAAAAGACTGTTACGTTACCTGTGTGATATACATACGGGTAAATTACAATTAGGTTTTTAAATGGCTTGTAGTCTGTTTTATGCAATAAGTAGCATGAATTCAGTAGACTTGCGATTTAGCATGTAATCCAAAGAAATTAAGAACATGATAATTATGAATACAGATTTGAAAGTTTCTTTTGCTGTGCAGCTGTAGGTCGTTTCAGAAGTAATTTTCTGCTTAGAACTCGAGCTCGAGCTTAAGAAAAACGGCTTTAGTGCTGGTAACGCAGCACGGCGTTGCGCCATTACGCTGATACCGTCGGTGGTGCTACTGGCGCTGATACATTAATTGGCAACACGGTGGCGCAGTGGCGCCAGGAACGCAAACAACGTATAATATAGAGAAGCGCATTTTAATAGAGCCCAGAGGCAAAAGAAATTTAACAGAAATTTTCTCATCAATGTAAATGGAATTTTTGTCTTGTTAGACAACGAAATGCCGATGGCTTTTCGCATTTTTGTTGAGTTAATTACTTAAAATAAATGCATGCTGAGAAGTCGGAAATTATTCTTGCTATATATGTACATATTTATATTAAAGTTATATTTAGCATAACTAATTTTTTATTGAAAGTTGCACTAATCGATGCACTGAAAATGTATGTATAAAATGAAAATTGTCAGAAATGAAATGAAAGAGAAAAAGTTAGATTAATAAAGCATTAAGGGCTGTTAACTTATCTATTTTAAAGTATCGTGAATATATAAAGTGTTAGGCCACTTCTGCTCTCACCGCAAAAATAAATCTGTCTGAATTTTTATTAAACGACTCAAGCTTAAGTTGAGAAACTTTAACTTTGGAGTCGACTTTATTTCGACTATGAATATGCCCCAATATTTTTGGAGTCAAATGCAAATGCATTTCCCACGCATATATATGTACATATTCCAAAATCATTCATTGATAACGTTCCTGCGTACATGCGTACGTACATATCAGGGTTGTTGCTTATATTCGCATTCGCAACCGCGGAGCTTCCGCATTAATTTTAACATTCGCATTCGCTTTTGCATTCGCAATAACTAATGCGGAGCTTTTGCGAATGCGAATGTTGTGCAAGTGCACCGATAAAACGTATATCTGGGAAATAATGACAATTTATAGCCAATATTTTTTGCCTTTGGTCGTGGGAGTATTTCTTTAACAAAACTGGTAAACTTTGATAAAAATGTCTTTAAACATATAATTTCTTAAGCTATATAACCGAGCTAANTTTTGCGAATGCGAATGTTGTGCAAGTGCACCGATAAAACGTATATCTGGGAAATAATGACAATTTATAGCCAATATTTTTTGCCTTTGGTCGTGGGAGTATTTCTTTAACAAAACTGGTAAACTTTGATAAAAATGTCTTTAAACATATAATTTCTTAAGCTATATAACCGAGCTAACAATGGGAAGTCATACAAGTTCCCACTTCTACTTGACCTTTGACGTACGTCAAAGAGAACATAGTCCTTTTATTAATATTTTTTTTTTTGTTTTCTGTGCTTTAAATACCTGCATTTTGATTTCCTTTTGATGTTACATACCTTAATCCACAAAGGCCCTAACCAGCAAATTTGTTATTTTATAGGAGAAGCAAAAACCTTACAAAAATCAAATCATTCATACGGATAGGGCCTTTTAAAAAGTGGCGTAACTCCGTTGTTTTTGGTACTAACACTTTAAAATTTTTAGTGAAGGTGTATTTTAATATCCTACCGAAAGCTGCGAAAAATGCAGTTTCGAAAAAAGTGTTGGTTGACCATTGTGAATTAAGGTAACGATATATTCGTTTCAATCGAGGCTCTCTGGGAAATTTATTTTTAGCAAAAATTTAAAAACAGTAATTTTGTTTACTGGTAAGAATTACCTAACTATCTGAGACCATCATCATCCGTGATTCCAATAATTCAAATACTTTTAAAAAACGGGGTGTTAAAAAAAATAAAAATATTTTGATCCGATTCGGCTGACAGCCACGACTTTGAAAACAGAATTTTGTTCAAAATTGTCATTCCTGCAAAATAACGATTTATTCCCCATATCCACCTATTTAGCTCGCTATTAGCACAAATTTTTCAAACCAGTCGCAGAAGAAAGTGTTAAAAATCAATTACAAAATCTAAATTCAAAAAAAAAAAACGTTGATGACGTTGCAGGTTCCCCAAATTCTGAAACAGCCAAAGGAATGAGAATGAAGAATTCTTTTGAAAAAGATTTAGAAAAATCTGAGACATATTTAAACAACGATCTCGCCACTAAGCTAGATTCTTCAAGTGAAGATGAAAGTCAGGAGGATACATCCGATATTTTCGGCCACGATGCAATTCTCATTACTTTTTATTTCATATAATGTTCAAATTTTAAAACTCAAGTACTAAATAAAATAAACATTATTAAAAATTACTAGCTTTTCCATTTTTTCATTTACCTAAGTAACTTAATTTACTTACCTAATTGTTTCTTAAAAATACTTGACATCCGCATTCGCCTTCGCATCCGCGGATGTCTAAAATTCCACATTCGCAACATCCCTAGTACATATGTATGCCCCAGGGTTGTTGCGAATATTATTCCGAAACAAAAGTTTATTCCGGATAATAAACAAACCGCCTGTCCAAATTAAACAAATTTTGTATCATATGAAAGAGGACTAAAGAGACTGAAGAAGAAATAGCTTTTAAACAGAAATAACGAACGACTTCTATTTATATTTTTTTTATAATTTAATACTAAAAAAATTCATATACCTGACACAAGGTTTGTCCTATGGCAATTAATTAATATTTGTTATTGAAATATTTTTCAATATGTGGCTTTCCTCGTTTAGACATTTCACTTTTTAAAGCTATTTAAGTCCTCTTTCGTTTAATACCAAATTTGATTAATTTGGGTAAGCGGTCNCTATTTATATTTTTTTTATAATTTAATACTAAAAAAATTCATATACCTGACACAATGTTTGTCCTATGGCAATTAATTAATATTTGGTATTGAAATATTTTTCAATATGTGGCTTTCCTCGTTTAGACATTTCACTTTTTAAAGCTATTTAAGTCCTCTTTCGTTTAATACCAAATTTGATTAATTTGGGTAAGCGGTCTGTTTATTATCCGGAAAAGACTTTTATTTCGGAATAATATTCGCAACAACCTTGGTATGCACACTGATATCTACTACTCACGGTAGCACACGTACAAATGTACACAATTACTCGCATATTCATCAGAATATGTTGAATTCCATGCTCTGACTGTTAATTAACATTCTCTGGCTGCGTTTCGCTCGATCAGTTGGCTCTGCAAAAAGAAACAACATGGCGCAATTGCGCTAATTCAATGCGCTGATATCGGCCATGTCGCTGGCTTCATGGTATCAGCGCCCGAAAATGTGCTGCGTTACCCAGGCCCAAACGGCTTTAATGGCCACTTTTTATCGCTCTATGTCATTTAGTACTATTCTTATCCTTCAAAATGCGCATTCGAGTGGTGCGCAAGGGTATTATAACTTTGTTCACATAACGGTTGTTTGTAACAGGCAAAACGAATAAAGATAGATATAGATAAATGTATACATAAGTGATCAGAATGAAAAAAGAAATCGATTGAGCGGTGACTGTATGTCCATCCGTCCGTCTGTGCATACGATAACTCAAGTTAGAGCTGGGATATTATCGATAGTAATATCCAGGGAACGGATTTTTATGACCTAAAAACCTATAAAAATGGCAAAATAAAATAACGAAATAGGCTGGAAAAGGCAAAATAAAATAGTGAAAAAGGCAGGAAAAGGCACTAGGTGTTGCAAAAAAGGCAAAAAAAGGCACTATGTATTGCAAAAAAAGCAAAATAAGGCACTAAAAAAAGACAGAAAATACGAAGAACAATTAAAAAATACATTTATTTTAGAAATGTTTATATTACAAGTAAAAAGAGAAAAACTATGAACTAGTTTCATTATATGAAAAATTTGTACTTAGAATCTTAGACTATTTTATCCTTTCTAGTTTCTAACTCATAAAACTTTAATTTGTATAGTTGTAGTAACATTGAACCACAAGATGCATTTTGAAGTTTTTCTGCTTATTCGCCAACGCTTTCGTCGCGACCGGCTCATCTGAGGCTGTGGAGAAAAGGACATTGTTAATTGAAACAGACGTGGTTTGAAATTTCAATGCACTTTTTTTTATTTAAATTTTAAGGTATGTGTGTGATGAGTGTGTGTGTATGTGTGGTTTTGTCTTCTTAATCTCTACGTTTATGGTTGGCAGGCTCCCGAAACAACCAGACTGTATATGGTCGCCTGGACCAGGAGACCACCCACGGTGGATGGGGGGGTCCCGCTCACCATCATCTGCGCATGCAAATCGAGGCCCAGTGTGAGGCGTATTGGTGACGCGCGGAAGAATTGCGGATCCGCCAAGCGCATGAACTGGAACGGGGCCGCAACCTTAGGGTCCAGGTTCGACGGTGGACTCAGACGTATATGGTGGTCCAGCACGACTGCTTGTGTCGTAATGCGGTCGGAGCTGCTGTATCTTCCTCGCATGGTGACCGTGCAACGCTGCAGACGTCCTGATCCGTTGCGTTCCAGTTGGAGATCTCTCACCAGTTCCGAATCAACCAATGAGTTTGGTGCGCAAGGGTCAATAATTGCGCGAACCAAATGAAGGCGGCCCCTTGCTTCAATCCGCACTATTGCGGTCGGCGCGATGGGGATAAGCG
>NW_016162115.1:3687-15058 GCF_001687245.7 Rhagoletis zephyria | reverse complement strand
CCCGCGCAGTACAAAATCCGCGCTGCATATTATAGTTAGTCCTTAAGACTTTCCTCACGTGCGTGTGACGGTTGAGACGCGACTCCTTTTTTTTTCATAGCTTGCTTACCGCAAGGGGGCCGGTATGTTTAGGTCCGCGACCTAAATATATTGCACCACCCTAATCCGCGTTTTGTCACTTGATGTAAGAGCACACAAACACATACATAAGTTACGGCTATCTTTCCAGCCTCTAACAATAAGCCCCACTGTACGGTAACTTATTGGAGGGGAAACTTAACGAAAGTTACCGTTACCTTTTCGTTTGTTAGCACTCTGTCACTTCTTAGAAGACAGCAAGGAGATCACGTCAGCCATCACACCACGTTCGGTAAGCCAACTCTTGTGTGCCACACTATTAAAACTCATAGATATTTACAAATAAAACGATTTTTAATTTCATTGCACTAAAACCACTGTGTCTTTTATTTGCTCCTATTTTCGTTACATTAACTTTACGCTGGTGCGCTCCATCTTCGTGCGACGCCACCTGCGTAAACACAAAGTTTTTGAAAACTATCGATGTCGGTTTTAGCAAGACTTCACAATGTCTCTTCTTTACATCTCTACACATTACATTAATTTTTTTTTTATGCAAGAAATTTCACAACACAGTCGGCAAAAAAAAAATTTAAGTCATTGGGATTTTTAGCAACTACACTGCCGGAACAAAGTATTGGCACAGCAAACTTTTCACAATAAATGCAACAATTTTCATTCTAATATTTTTCTGCTAATTTCGTATAAAAATATGGTTCATTCTACAACAAAAACCATAAAAATATAATTCCTCGCGAAAATTCAACAAATTTTCATGAAAATTTTCAACTTTTTAATCAGATTTTTTAGAAAAAAAAAATATGCTGTGCCAATACTTTGTTCCGGCAGTGTATAAGCTACACTGAGTTTTAGTAAAATTTAATAAGCTATAAAAATGCTAACACAAAATTTTTATGGAAATTCGAATTAAAAAGCTTGAATTTTTAATTATATTGTAGTTTTTTATGTTTTGTACAACTTTTATAAAAAATTAGTGGACACTAAATAAACAAAAAAAGTAGTCAAAACTGCTAAAAAATGTTGTGGTGCTATTATTTTGAGCAGTACTATATTCGTTTTCTTATAAAATGGTAAAATGTTAATAATTTCCCCGGTCCGTATTTTGATATGCGCTATTTGATCTCAGTTGAACTTTTATAAGAATGAGTTGTTAATTTAAACGAATAGGGACAACCACAATCCGATTTCAATTTGCCATATAAAAAATAAATTCAGATTTTGCCTGTCGCTATTCAAGCGGATGCAAGGGTATGTATATAAGTTATATAATTCAGACGCATAAATAAATAAGTTTATTTTATTATTATAAAAAGTTATTTTTGATGCACTTAAATTTAAAAAAATATATATACAATCTCTTTAATTTACAAAGGAATTTATAAATTTATTAATTATTTAATTTTCAAGCAATTGAGCGTTTCAATTCAATACCTTTCACGACGATAGCACTATCGATGTTTTTAACTATCGTTTCGAAAACTATCGAGTGGAGGTACTATCGATAGTATCCCAGCTCTAACTCGAGTAAAAATCGAAATATCTTAACGTATACTTCTTATGTATACTTCTTTTCAGCGTAGGGCGGATGGTATTGAAAATGGGCAAAATCGGGCAATAACCACGCCTACCTCCCATATAACGGTAGTTTTCAGAAATACGAAAACTGCGCTATTTTAGTAACTTCTGAAGCTGGGCAAAAGCGGACAATACCCACGCCTACCTCCCATATAACGGTAGTTTTCAGAAATACGAAAACTGCGCTATTTTAGTAACTAGTGAAGATTTTTCACTCAAAATTGATATTTACAATAAATTTTAAACGGAAAGTAAAAATATTTAAAATTTTTGGAAAATGGGCGTAGCCACGCCCACTTATGGTACATGTGCATATCCTGGTAACCGCTACACCAATTTCCCCTAAACTTGGCACAGTTGTTGGTCTTGGTACAGCATACAAAACANTCCTGGTAACCGCTACACCAATTTCCCCTAAACTTGGCACAGTTGTTGGTCTTGGTACAGCATACCAAACAGCTGAACATTTTTAAAATCGGACAATAACCACGCCCACATCCCATATAACTACGGTGACTATCCGTCCTTTATTTTAACGCCTGTCCTTTATACNCACGCCCACATCCCATATAACTACGGTGACTATCCGTCCTTTATTTTAACCCCTGTCCTTTATACTTTTTTTCTTTAAACTGTCCTTTAAATCAGCTCTACATTTTTCAGAGGTAAACACAGAATATGAAAAATAAAAGTATCCCTTATAAAATATAATGAAAACCTTCGCCAGTTTGTAATCTTTGTACAATCTATAAAGCACAGGGAAAGTTGTGCCCAGAATCGTGTTGCACACTGTGTTTCCAGTTCCACTGAAAGAGAACAATAAAGCCCCTGCTGCACAGTGGTTCAAAACTGGCATTTAGTGTTCGTAATTCACTGGAGCCTTAATTTTTCACTTAATTTCATTATTTTTTTTATGAAAGCTTACAATATTTGCAAGAGACCAGTTGAGCCTGATTTGTGAATTTTTATTTGATTATATTAAATTTTTTAGCGCAAAACGCAGAAAAAGTAGCAATTTTGAAGATTCTTCGGTTCCAGTTAATAAATATTAAATAGCAAAAACTAGTTGAAAACAATTGTATTGTTTTCCCAAAACGAAAAAATTACACAAAAATTTTAAATGTTATACAAAATGTTCACCAAAATAACTATTTTTTTTTTGGTTTGTAGTAAAAATTGGTTGGCAAATGAAGGCTCCGGTGAATTATGAACATTCAATTCCAATTTTGAGCCACTGTGTGCTGGCTTCCTCGTGCAGTATGAATTATGATAAACGCATTTTGGTAGCAAAGGATGGCGAAGTCCTTGTAAAGGATTTGGCTTAATTTTTCGCTACAGCAGGGGAACTTGTACAATTAAATAATATAATTAACTGGTAAATATTTGATTTCAATTGGGTGAAAATTTGTCAACTGGACCTCGGATTTCAGTCAAGTTGGAATTTTTGCGTGAAAATCTGTGAGTATAGAGGTTTATAGGGATTCTGAGATCTTTTTTAAGTTTTAATTTGTTTTTTTTTTTTTGTGGTTTTATGGTCTTATAACAATTATATTCAACAATTTTTATTGAGCTTGAGGTCGTTTTTAATGAAAACTTATTGTGGAAAAGCAACAATAATTTGAAAAAATGGTAGAAGTGATAGCTATTTCGGAAATCACCACATTTCCTCATCAGACTTCTTTCAGTAGGATTCGAACCGACGATCCCACTGACTCAGCCAGTTGACTACGCACTGTGCTAAGTTCGCCTTGTGAAGAATTCTTGTTGCTTTTTTCCACTCTTTCATTCGTTAAGCCAACTACAATCAAGCGCAGCTAATGCAGTGCTATTTAGACTTGATCATGTGGTTGTTGGTTTTGCTGGTTTTTGTTAATATTTCTATTATTAGAATGTTTAACTTTTAGGTGTGCTCGTCCTTGTTTTCCCTTTCTCTTATATATTTTTGAAAACTGCATTTATTGAAGAAAATATTTCTAAAAAAACATATGTTAGATCCTTGCTGTTTATTACTTACAGCAACATTTGTCACAGCGCAATGTGTTCACTAGAAAGCGCGTACAGGAGCAACTAATAATAGGCTCATATTTGCGACTTTTAACGTAACCTCATATAATAATAATGGCATTTATGGTATTTTAAGGGCTTTTTGGGTTAAGTTTACATGGGACGTACATATGTGTTAAAATAGTCCCATTAATTCCATTTTTATTTGGTGTTCACACACAACATTATTACCAGGGAACGGATTTTTAGCACCCAAAATCCTATAAAATACAAAATTTTTTTTTTAGAAATGTTTATTTTACAAGTAAAAAGCGAAAAACTATGAACTAGTTTCATTATATCAAAACTTTGTACTTTGAATCTTTGACTATTTTCTCCTTTCGAGTTTTCAGCTCGCAAAACTGTAATCTCTATAGTTGTAGTAACATTGAAACACAAGTGGCGCCCAATTTAAATATGGAACATTTAAAACTTTCATATTATAATGAATAAGGGCTTTTCCTTGCCCTTTACAATTAAAGTTAGTTAAGGCAAATATCTTAAAAAAGGCAACATCAGATGTGTATATATGGAATCAGGGAAAGATAAATCGTGGACATTCTTAATCGTATATAATCTATCTCTTTAGCAGAAAAAACCAATTTCGAAAAAAGCCGTTCCCTGATTATTACAAACATAAGGACAAAATTTCGGAGTTATATATGCATCGGTGCACTTTTTGTTGCATTTTAAAGACATTTTTGAGGTTAGGTTTAAATAGGATGTATGCTTTAAAATAAATCAATCTCGTACATTTTTCGTTTTTTTCTGGAGTTGTCTCCATAAATGTTGCACACGGAAAATTGAGGCTATACCCCGACTCCTTCTATTTTTCCAAAAAATATATGGGGCTGTACCACTGTGCGATGTTGAACACTTTAACAATCACAAAACAAAAAATGTTTGACATAAAATTTACAT
Source organism: Rhagoletis zephyria (assembly GCF_001687245.7). Taxonomy (NCBI): domain Eukaryota; kingdom Metazoa; phylum Arthropoda; class Insecta; order Diptera; family Tephritidae; genus Rhagoletis; species Rhagoletis zephyria. The sequence continues at coordinate 10,420 of NW_016162115.1, read as the reverse complement.
ACATACTTATGGTTGACTGATGGCTCTAGAACCATACAGTTGCGCGTGAACTCCAACTCTTTCATAGTCAACTTAAAATGCATTTTATGGCAAAAACAGAGTTTTAACTTTAAAATGAGGAGAACGTGATTTTAAAAAGGTCAAATAAGGTTCTAACCCAGCCAACAAAGAAATGTAAATTTTGCCGACAGTGCAGTTTAGTTCAATTTTCCGTATCCGAAAATGCATACAAAAAACTCCTACAGTTATCATCAATTTTCGTATCCGAAAAACATTCGAAAAAGATGATGTCATTTGAAAGCAATAATTGTATTTTATTTGCTCAAGCTAAACATTTGAAAGCATGAATGCGTAGTCGGCAGTGGCTGAGCGTGAGGAGGAGTGTGCCGCTATTTGTTAGCTTCCAGAAGGTGCGGGTTCGAATTCCGTCAGGCGCTTCCTAAATTTTATTTTATTTCCGTGAAAAGGTATCTGTGAAGTGCAGAAGAAAAGCGTATTGAACGAAAAATATTCTCAGAAAAATTTCAGAAAAAACAGCCGAAAACGTATCCGTTTAACATACTGTTGTCTGTACATACGTTTCTGCCGCACACTTTAGTGGGAAAACGGATCGTCAAAGTATCCGGAAATAGAATCAGTAAACGGACAAAAATCCGCACTTCATCAACTTTTTTGTCCTTTTTCAGATCGGTTTTCGGATTTTTTGCTGGCTGGGAAGTTTTGNACGTTTCTGCCGCACACTTTAGTGGGAAAACGGATCGTCAAAGTATCCGGAAATAGAATCAGTGAACGGACAAAAATCCGCACTTCATCAACTTTTTTGTCCCTTTTCAGATCGGTTTTCGGATTTTTTGCTGGCTGGGAAGTTTTATTTTGCTGTTGAAGTAGTAAACGTAGTAGAACCCAGGTTCGTTCCCCACACCGAGCAATTTTTTTTTAATTTTACTAATATTTTTTAATATAAACATTTTTTTATTTTATTTTATTAAACTTTATTTTATTCTTTTTTAATGGTATTTCACATAATCATTTCAAATAAATCAAATTTTTTGGAGTTTAATTTTACTTAAAAAGATCACAACAACTATAATTACATAAACAAAAGTTATATAATAATTTTTAAAAGAACAAAAAAATATGTAAAAAAATGTTTCCTGGCAGTGGGATTCGAACCCATGACTTCCCGGCTTGCTAAATCCGCAATTCTGCTGCGGACAAAGCGTGAACTAATTGAAGTACTCATATTTATAAGTACTCATATTTATAAGTACTCATATTTATTATATACTCATATAACTCTGTTCTCTCTCATCTTAACAAACGGCTGTTTCAAAGATATCTGTGATTGACACAACTTAAAAATCTATTCTAAACTTAAATTTTATTTTAACAAGAATGAGTTGAACAGCGTAAACTCCTTTTAGCCATAATCAATAACATTTAATACGGCTTTCCCACGGCACCCCAATTACGTAGTTCGCTCTCTCATTCGTAATTCGCACTCCAATGACCCTTCGAATTACGTAATTCGCCTTACTAAATTTTGAGAGCGTTTCCCGGAAACTTCGCTATTTATTCTTATTACTGTAGACGATTAATTCTTGTATATATACATTAGGGTGATCCAAAATAACTAACCTGGCGAATTTATGGCCTTATAATGACCTATTTACGGAGAAGGAAATTCTCCCATTTGGAATTTTTTTTTTCAATTTTAAAAGGTTTCGGTGGGCATTTGAAATTTTTAATGTAAATAACATGTAAAAAAATTTGTTTTCATTAAAAATGTTGTAACTTTTTAACCGGTAAATAAAGTTATAAAAAAGGGATAAACGTTTTTTCTAGGCACATTCTTGTAGGGCATTAAATTCTCTAAAAAATTACCCTGAAGTTGGTTGTCTTAGAGACGACTAATAGTATTAAATATGTTAATGATATTGCTGAACGAGATATAGCGTTGATACAAAATTATAATCGGACTTTGACGAAAGACGTAGAACAAAAGCAATTTCTTTTGGAAGTAATACAATTACAATCAAATAATTTAAAAAGAAATAGTCAAAACTTGTTAATATGCAGCGTTCTTATAACGGGTGATTTTTTAAGAGCTTGATAACTTTTTTTTTAAAAAAAAAGTTATCAAGCTCTTAAAAAATCACCCGTTAATTATGCAACGCAGTGTACTATTAACTTGTTTGACTTGTGTTTAGAGAAACTTTGAATTGTTAATTTATTTGCTATTTATGTGTTAAAATAAATGTAAATTTTTTTTTGTGTTTTCAATGTAGAGAATTTGTCCNTTCGGAATCAGGGGGTGATTTTACATAAGAATTTCATAACGGCGTTTCTGGTAAAGAGAAAAAGTTGAAATTTGTGGTCCAGTGTTATTAGTTGCTTCTGTACGCGCTTTCTAGTGAACACGTTGCGCGCATAGGCGGTGAGCGTGCATGGCTGAGGGCGCGCTGTGACAAATGTTGCTGTAAGTAATAAACAGAAAAGATCTAACAAATTTTTTTTTTATATATATTTTCTTCAATAAATTCAGTTTTCGAAAATATAAACGAAATGGAAAATATTCATTGAGAACATATTTTTAATGCAACTTGAATATTTATAATGCTATAATTAAAAAAAAAAAAATTTCTAAACTATAAAAATATTTTTTTTTAAGCTCCAATGTCACTACGCTTACAAAAAAAATTTCATCAACTTTCGTCAAATACTTTAAGAGAAAATGAGTTTTGAAAAAAAGATTGCTTAAAAATGTAATTGCTTATAAAAACTTTATAAATTACACTTTTTCAAAAAAATTCTCAGAATCCTTTTCACATCTATAAACCTCTATACTCACAAATTTTCACGCAAAAATTCCAACTTGACTGAAATCCGAGGTCCAGTTGAGAAATTTTCGCCCAATTACGATATGGCTAAGGTTCTTTTATCATCCAATGTGTATGTACATTTTCCCAAATCATTTCGAAAAAAAGTCCTTTATTTTGCATTGGTTGATATGGTCACCGTACATATAACGGCAATTTAGAGGGATACGAAATCTTCGATAAATCAGTAAATACAGAAGCTAATTTATTCAAAATTGATGTTTGCAATAACTCTTTACCAAGAAATACGCTTATGATAAAATTTTGGAAAATGGGCGTGGCACCGCCCACTTATGACCACATATATGTATCTCGGTAACAGTTCGAGCGATTTGTACCAAACTCGGAATGATTATTGTGTTTGCCACATAAAAGCAAAATGCTAAAAATCATTGAAATCGGACTAAAATTACACCCACTTTGTATATACGCTAATTTAATCAAAATTGATACTAACAATTTGGCCTCGTTCCTTTTTGTAATAATATAATTCTCGCGTTTTTTTAATTTTTCGACGTAATTTTTATTTTCTGAGCCTATTTGAGTTAGAAAGAATATAAAATTTAACTTTGGGTCAAAAGCACGTTGAATAGCTTACAATGTTACTTTTAAATGAGCCCTATCTCTAACTAAATAAACAAGTAAGAAAGTCTAAGTTCGGGTCGAGCCGAACATTAAGTACCCGACGCAAGTATTACNAAACAAGTAAGAAAGTCTAAGTTCGGGTGGAGCCGAACATTAAGTACCCGACGCAAGTATTAAATATGTGTTTTTCGCCTTTCCGAAATTTACCGCTACATGGTAAGCCGGGGTGGTTTTACCCCTATTTTAAACATCTTCGGTAAAACGTTCAGTTAGACGTAATGAGATTAACTTATATAGCCATATGTGGGCGGTATCACGCCCATTTTTTTAAATTATAAATTAAAATTAAATTAAAATTATTAAATAATGTTACTTCTTTTCAAGGGATTGTTGTTAGTATCAATTTTGATTAAAGTAGCGTCCTTAAATATCGAAATATAGAAGTTTCAAGCATTTCTGAAATTTACCGTTATATGAAAAGTGGCCGTAATTTAAGTCCGATTTCAACAATTTTCAACGTTTTGCTTCTATGTGGCAAGCATAATAACCTTACCTAGTTTGGTACAAATTGGTAGAACGGTTACCGATATACATATATGTAATCTTAAGTGAGCGGTGCCACGCCCATATTCCAAAATTTTATCATAAACGTATTTCTTGGTAAGGAGTTGTTGTAAGCGTCAATTTTGAATAAATTAGCTTTAGTATTTACTGATTTATCGAAGATTTCGTATTTCTCTAAATTACCGTTATATGGGATGTTGGCGTGGTTATTGTCTGATTTTAAACATTTCCAGCTATTTAGTATGATGTGCCAAGGCCAACAACGGTGCCAAGTTTGGGNCTAAATTACCGTTATATGGGATGTTGGCGTGGTTATTGTCCGATTTTAAACATTTCCAGCTATTTAGTATGCTGTGCCAAGGCCAACAACGGTGCCAAGTTTGGAAGAAATTGGTGTAGCGGTTACCAGGATATGCACATGTAACCATAAGTGGGCGTGGCTACGCCTATTTTCCAAAAATGTATAATATTCTTATTTTCCGTCTAAAATTTATTGTAAATATCAATTTTGATTGAAAAATCTTCAGTAGTTACTAAAATATCGCAGTTTTCGTATTTCTGAAAACTACCGTTATATGGGAGATAGGCGTGGTTATTGTCCGCTTTTACCCAGCTTCAGAAGTTACTAAAATATCGCAGTTTTCGTATTTCTGAAAACTACCGTTATATGGGAGATAGGCGTGGTTATTGTCCGCTTTTACCCAGCTTCAGAAGTTACTAAAATATCGCAATTTTCGTATTTCTGAAAACCATGCGCGAATCCCATAAGGTAGATCGTGTCTGCGTCAACCTAGGTCTACGCTACGTCGTTGACTGGTTGCTCTTTTATGGTGAAAATAGTTTTGCAGCGAAAAGACATGGAAAATGAAAAGTATAGGAAACTGCTTTATTGTGAAGAAGGCCGAAAATGCTCGAAGAAAACCAGATTATTGCATTGTTTAGACTGGTGGATTCCGCGCCAAAAAACTTTTTGATATTTTGGACATTTCCTTAAAAAATGATTCGGACTTTATTTTCATTAAGAAAGTTAATGACTGATTATTTTTTCGAATACTTTTTCATTAACTTCAAAGTAATACAAGGCAATCGAAGAGAAGCAAGTATAATGTAAAAAATGGTGGCCTTTATATATAAATACGATTGCCAGACGTACTGATTTTATCAGTACAGTACTGATTTTTCACCTCTTGTACTGATTTTATTCATTTCTTCAATCAGTACGCTAATGTCCTGATTTTTCAAAATTTATTCTGATTTGTACTGAATTTTCAAATTCAAACAAAATAATTTAGGCTTTTCTTAATGCAATAAACAGGTGAAGTAATAAAACAGCTTTCTCGCTTTATTTTCTACCATTCAGCTGCCTTATGGTAAAATTTTAAAGGCAAGTTTTCAAATAAGGCAGTGTCAAAATCTTTCTTCTCGCTCTAATTACTTCACCTGGTATAATTCCACCATGGTACATATGCACGAACAAAATTTGTTAAAGGGAACATTGCATTTATATAGTTTTGTTCTACAACCAAATCGAAAGTTTTCACTGCTGACACTCAGCAATTTTTTTAAGAAACCTCAAGCAAATGGAATTAAACAATTTAAAAGCAGTTGTTTTTTAATTTGTATTTTTAAATTGTTGTTAACAATTACAAATTAACATTTTAACCGACTTCGAAAACAAGAGGAGGTTATCAATTCGTTGGGATATTAGTTATTATTATTTATTATGTTATCGCATAACTTTGGACCAGGTTAAGCAATTTCTATAATTTTTTTGAAGGAAAGGTGGTACCTCAGAGGTGTTCCCATACTAATTCGGTTTAGATCATTGGATCATAAAGAAATTGACGGTTATCTTAAATTTTTATATGAGAATTAAAGTCGGTTTTGTTTTTGTTTAAAAATTACTTGTATTAACCCATATGGAATGTGGGTTTCCTTTGGTTTTATAATGCGTGGTTATATTTATTGTAATTTTGTTTGCATTTTTATTGTTAAAAAAAAGTACAATAAATAAAAATTTGACGTTTTTTAGCCGAAATTACGATTTTGTGCGGTAAATTTACTATTTTTCTGAGAAAGCTTTCGGCCACTCTGGTTGTTAGTTATCTCGAAAATAACTTTCAGTTTGATCACAACAAATTTGAATATTCGAATGGCTTTTGCCTATAACTTCAAATTCTTTTTTCACAATTTACTGACATTTTAAAATAGTTTTGCATACAAGACATAAAGTTAGGTACTCTTTTTAGCGAATTCTTAGCCTTTCAAAGTTTTTGCGTAGTTGAAAAAAATAATTTAAGCCACAAGGAATTAATGATGAAGTCCTTAAAAATCGGTACTTTTCCACAGTTAGAAAAAATATGTAATTTTGTTTTTTTTTCAATACCACATTCAAACGAAGCAACTGAAAACACTGAAACTGGAAATGGTCTCCTTATTTTTATTCAAAAATGTCATAAATATAAAATGATTTGTAGGCTCCTGTGTACAATGTTGTGTACGCCCATGTTAAAATGAATAACCCTTTTATTTTTATATGAACTATATTTTATTTAGATACCAAAATACTGAGGTTATTCACACTTGCCTGGTTATCAGGTTATGTGGTTATATTTTTTATTCAGTTTACAACAACAAAATACACTACAGAATAATAATTTTTAACCAGATAGCCTTATAACCAAGCAAGTGCGAACAACCTAATT
>NW_016162115.1:0-1376 GCF_001687245.7 Rhagoletis zephyria | reverse complement strand
TTTGAGGGGATGCCAAATTCAGACATAGCGGCATATACGAAATTCCTTTCAGTGCTGTCGAAAGCGGCTTTAAAGTCGACAAATAGGTGGTGAGTGCCGATCATTTTCTCGCGGGTCTTTTCCAAGATTTGGCGTATTGTGAATACCTGGTCTATGGTAGACAATACATTCGATAAGACCTTGCAACCTGTGCTTAGAAGGCTGATCCCGCGGTAGTTGGCACGCATGGCGGGGTTGCCTTTCTTGTGGATTGGGCAGAGCGCACTTGAATTCCAGTCGTCGGGCATGCACCTTATTACCTCCTTTCCAACGTAATTAAATAGCTCAGCTGACAGGCCGTCAGCTCAATCAGCTTTGGCACTTTTCGTCATAGTCAGGCGCTGGGATATCGACTCCATCGTCATCGACTGGGACCTCGGGCTCGTCTTCTCCACTTCTTTCAGTGCATCTGCCATTCAAAAGGGTCGAAAAGTGTTCCCTCCATAATCTGAGTACGTTCTGGACATCGGTCACTAGGTCGCCATGGTTGTTCCTACTAGAGTCTTGAAACCTTCCGTAAGTCGCTCAACTCTCTGCTAAAATGTTGGGTGTTTTTTCTGTCGGCCAGCATTTCAAGCATTTTCTCACACTCCTCATCGTACCAGTAATGAGCGGGAAATGTGGTTCGACTGATCGCGCAAGTCGGTTTGTTGAAGAGTGCTCTCTCACATGTGAGGGTCGAGCGTCGTCTGTTTTGATTGCAGCTTTTCGACGTTAAAATTTCCTTGGTTTGTTGGGGGCCCTTTTTTTGCTGCTCCAAAGTTGGGTCGTATATTGGATACATCAATATAATAGTGCGAGTCGATGTTTGGCCCTCGGAATGTACATCTAAAACATGGAAGCATGCCTTCCGTCTGTCACAACATGCTCGATTTGGTTTCCCGTTTTTCGATTTGGAGACATCCATGTAGCTTGATGGATCTGCTAGAACCCAGTAATACANTGTACAAAACATAGTGGTCAAAAGCGAATATCTCAACTAAACCCTGATGTATTTTTTAAATTCATAGCTCTACATACCTGTAAACCAGACGTTATTCAAAATAAAAAATGTAAAAAAAATAAACTTTTTTCCGTATACTCTGTAATATTCCTCCGCAATTTTGTAAGGTAAACTAATAATTTATAATCATTGCTTTGCAGCGAAATATCTTCTCTTAAATTATATACATAGGTATGTATAAATATGGGGACGTATTGAACATTTTGAGTATGCAGATTTTTTATGCTGGTATATTCATTTATGCTAAATATACGTATTACTTGATTTTGTTTTGTCACACTTAACAAGTAAACGTCTTGGCTGTTCACCCAACCGGTCTATTGTTTTATCAATA
>NW_016162114.1:42922-45540 GCF_001687245.7 Rhagoletis zephyria | reverse complement strand
TTAAAGGCTTTGTTACTAAGATCAAATTCAAATATCCACATGTATAGTGTAGGGGTGGATAAATTCGAATTTTGATCGAATTTTAGTTCCAAAATGGCGAATTTTTGAAATCGAACTTTCGGGTGCTACAATTCGGACAAAATCGAATTTTTCTAGAAAAAGTCGAATTTAGCTCAAAGCTCAACTTAATTTGGCATAACTGTGTGTAGCGAAAAATCGAATTTCAACCTCCCACTTAGGGTTGCCAACCGTACTATCATATATCGTATTGTACTATTTTTCCGGTCGACGTACTATATACTGTTGGAAAAAATATAGCATGCAAAAGTACTATATTTCTTCAATTATAAATTTAAATTTATTTCAGTAATTTGCACGAAAAATGTATATTAAATTGGATGACCTTTATACTGAAATAACAATATTAAATAAAATATTCTTTAAAGTAAAATGTAACTGTGAGTTTACAATAAAAAAAGGTAACGTAACTGAGAAAGAATTAACAAATTTGCTTAAAATTATTTCATTTCTACTATCTATTCCAATAACTTCGGCATTCACAGGATGAAATTTTCCATCACTTAAAATTGTGTTTACTTTTTTGTTTAAATAAAATACAATATATATTTGAAGTGTACTATATGTTTTCCAATTTTTTTGAAAAAGTACTATAAATACCTTAGAAAATGTTGGCAACCCTACCCCACTACCCATCCCTAGTATAGTGGTGGAAAAATAAATAGGGACACGACATTTTATCAAGTTTTGGCTATTTCTCTTTTGTTTATTTATGTTTATTTTTTAACCATATAAAGCCAAGTTTTAAACTTTGTGCACAAATTATAAATATTCTGCAAAGTTTCATGCAAACATTTTAATAGGAATTTCTAGGAAAAAATTTTAAGTTTTAAGTTGATTTTTGATAATTTCTTTTTAAATTTTTTGTATGGAAGAAAATGCATAATACCTTCAACAAAAAAAATATTTAAAATCAAAGCGATTAAAGTGAAATTAGAAAAATTTTAATAAACTCTTTAAGTTTTGGACAAATGGTGAGCCTAGCTAGTCGAGTAGACAAAAACAGCATAATCAGAATTTTGAATTTACCATAAAAATCTTACTTAATGTTGAAACCCAAATTTTTGGTAGGTTGGAGCTTACACTATGTAGGCCTATACCTATGTACGAGTATACCTATGGTCAAAATAATATGAGTGCGGCATTTGACTATATTCCCTTTTTTGGTTTAATGTTCACAATTTTTTTTTATAAAAATATAGCTCGTTATATAATAACAAGCATATAAATCCAAATTTCAAACTATGTATGAAAATTTGAAAAACTGTAAACTTTAACAACGGTGCATCAAAGCTCCAAACTTTTTAATCAGAACTAAAAAAATCGAGGTTTTGAAATTTTGTAAATTTTATTTTTCCTGGCGTTGATAAGCTTTTTTTCATATAAGAACAAAATCAAACATTCTTTATATGGACGAAATTGCAACTCGCGGAGCTGCCATCACACAAAAAAAAATGTTTGCAGTTTTACTATACCGGTTGCATTTTTAGTCACATTTGTGTATTACAAAACTTGAAAAATGCTGTAGTGGATTTTCACTTTGAACCGAACCGAACCATGTTTTTGGAATGGTTTTCGATTGGTTTTTGGCATTTCAAAATAAAGCCCGAAAAAAGCGACGGTTCGGTTCAAAACCGGTTTGCAGCCTTGCTCTAATCTAACTGTAGATACGATTTTGCCTTACAGCTTATTTGCCTAAGGAGAACTCAACACTAAAGAGAAAAAGATACAGCGGCTCTTAATGTTTTAGGGATTGCTTATTATGAATCTAGACCCTGATTTTAAAAATCCATATAGAGCGAAGGTAGTGTTGTCATATGCACCTCAGTATCTGAAGAGATCACCATTATGTACTCACCTGTAGCCAGCTCTACTTCGATCTTTGTTACAAGGCCTTGTATAGCTAATTAACATGATTTTACACTTTGGCCTGCACTTTGATGAACATTAAGTAGGCTGTCCACCAAACTCACCTTTGCCTAAACTCAACTTTCTACTGTTAGTTATCCGTGACATTTGCAAAAGGAGCCATTCCTTTTTTCCAAACGTGACTTCGACGTAGGTACATTGCTGGTGTTCGAAACTTTCGATCCCAGCGATAAGACTGAGTGCTACTTTCACTGACCTCTTATGAATAGATGTCGCACAATTTGCTGTCGTAACTTAGGAAACCTGTCCTTTTTCACCTAACAAAAAAAAAAACACAGTAGACATAAAAGGCAAACATTTGTTAACCAAACTCCAATGACAGATGTAACGGTAGTTTCTAAAATAAACCAAATTTGTTTCTCCGTCAATTGGATTAAAAAAAAACGCTCCAGCACCACTTTTGATTGGCACATACGATAATTTCGCCCAAAAGAAATAAATGCGTTGTAGCATACGATAAAATAAATTTTTGGCGTAATTAAGTATACTAGTGTTCGCCCAGCGGTTGAAATTCAACCGATAAAATTAAGGATAGTTTATGTAAGTTGAATGAGCTAAAATAACATTAGTTGGAATGGGTTAAGTGGAGGGGAGTTTAGCTTAGTACTTGG